>NC_056741.1:1650989555-1651156815 GCF_019279795.1 Protopterus annectens | reverse complement strand
ACGGGCCCTACTATGTTACATGTTAATTATTTCCCCCGAGGATTATCATTAAATTGGCAATCAGGGCTAGTGCAGTTGACAGAACTTCACTTGTTTGCCATACTATGAGCTTATTCTGTAAGCGTTTGGGTTCCTTATTTATTTTCTTATGCCATGTCTGTGTTCCATATCGTAATGTATATGTTTTATGCTACTATTTACATGTATATTGGCGGAATTTATGTGGCAGGGGATCGGAGGTCATTTTCCATTTTACGATTGTTGCAGGGACACGACTGTCCAATCAGGGACTGTCCATGGCACATTGGGACAGCAGGTAACCCTGGTGACCATGCCCATGTCGCTACTGGGGTTTCCACCTTTTCCATTTTCCGATATGGGATATTTCCGGGACTCACATCTGACTTTACAGGCCGACACATACAAACGGTCATTATATAGCATGGAAATTCACTTGCTTGCCTAAATAATATGCTTATTATTGTGGCAATTTCCTTGCTTATTCTGTTTTTTGTGTCATTTAGGTATTTCTGTTACAGAAATAACCAATTCATGCTACCATTACATTAAATACGGGATATCATTGTGTCCTACAATCGTAGCACGCCAGCCATTTCTAATACGTTTTTCGACAAAACTGTCCATGGAGTGACTGCCCCAACCAAAGTGGGACAGGTGGTGACCTTAGTCGCTGCTCCTATGTCGGTGCGGCGCTGACATGCGGCTACGCCTTCTCTGAGTGTAAACACTGACAGTGCATTGCGGGACAACGCGGTCTTATGCGTATCGTTTACTCCTTGCACGGGTACAGTTGTGCCTGCCTCGCTTCTATTTGCTTCTCCATTAACTTGGGACGGGCACTATGTTGCATACTGTACATGCGTTTCATTCTGCACAGGACCTGGCTGCTGCCATTACTATTGTGGGCGGACCATGGCTGTCAGCACATTAGGTTGCTCACCTCATGCTGGCTTAGACACGCCTCCAGACGCATCCTACCTGGGCTCGCCACGACACTCACGACGTGTCTGTGATTCCGGTGCACTCTCATTATTATGTATATGGCGCTACTGCGCCGGATATTCCATGCACCGCCGGCGCAGGCCTTACGCCGGCCTTGCGCCGAGCTTCATGAATCCCGGGGTATGTGTTTGTTAAAAGGAGATTATGTCTACTTAAGTGAGTAAACATCTTTGATAAAGTCACTAAAGCTGTAGGTAGTAGTCATACAGTTCATGCAGTATACCTGGAACTGGCCAATGCCTTAACCACCGTTCTCCATGCTGGAATTGTGAAATATTCTTAAAGGCCTAAATGTAGACATGTATGTTGTAAGATGGAAAGCAAACTGATAGACAGATACCATATAGTTAAAGTAACAAACATTTCCTTGGAAAAAGAAAAAAGCTTGTGGCATTCATCATCTACTTCTCAGCTCTACAAATCACTATCCCAAGTATTGTGACCAACAGCATTTGCCAATGAGTGCAACATGGATGTCATTTACTCAGCAAAGGCTAAAACATACAAACTACCTAAAGTTAAATGAAAAAAAGTATAGCATTATCACTTTTGGTAAATGAATCTTGGAACAGACAGCATCCCCTACAGCCACCAGAAATTTCAGTTATGTCACAGACAGCTCCATATCATTTTATCAGCAGCTAAGTTATTTCTTCCAGGTCAAGTTATTTTCTATACTCTGCCTTTATCAGAACTTAAATATAACTTCCCTTTTCTATGCATCTAACCAAAACACACAGTTAAGGAAGTACCCAGGGGGTCCCTAATTAAAATGCTCACCAGATTAAAGACACTCCACTATGAGGACAGCCTTGACATTCTATCCCAACACTTTTGTCATTTACAGACTCCTGTGGGGTGACTTATGGCTGCCATTCCATGCTGCCAAGTACCAACTCTCCATTTCCACAAAACAAATGGTATTATAAACACAAACTAAAGTATCAAATCTCTATTAACACATGCTGAAAGTACAGCTGTATTAATCAATGCTTCCCTAATCTCTGGAATGATCTTTAGATTCATACTGAACACAGCGATACCCTTACTTCCTTTAAGGAAAACATTACCAACTGGAGAGGTGCCCAAAAGAGCATCCCAGGCCTGACTTTCTCTGCCCTCCTGCAGGAAGCAGGTGCCCTATGAGAATGGGTATTGGCAATGTGATGGCCTCAGCTTTGTAAACCCTATGAATGTAGGAAATACAAAGTGCAGCTACATCTTAGGTTGTAACAAGAAATCAATTCTATGTTATTTTCATACTCCTTTATATAAACCAATAAAACAATTTCAACAGAAATACAAATTAATTTTGGACCTAGAATCAAAACATTACACATTTATTTCTATTGTGTTTCATTGTTGTTTAAACAGAAATGGAACTCCACTTTTATTTTCAACTGACTGGTATTTAAATATTGCAGTTTCTTATTTTTCTGAAGAACATGCCCTGAATTTGGCTAACATCAGACATCAATACCTTTCTCAGGCTTCAACATACTTTTATAAAACTTTCAAGCTAAGACCCACAGACCATTCTACTTTTACAGTGTATGCTACAACTAATAGTTTTTAGGAGAAACACACAAGAGTATCACAAACGTATGCTTGCCTGCCACCTGTCAGAATATATATATATATATATATATATATATATATATATATATATATATGTGTGTGTGTGTGCATATATATATATATATATATATATATATATATATATATATATATATATATATATATATATATATATACACATGGGTCTACTGCTTTTCATTGAATACTATGTATTCGAAAAAGAGCAGCAGACCGCTCAGTTACGCGAAAGTGCACTTTCGCGAACTCAGCTTCTACGAATGGATTGCACCACAGTGAAGGGCAGCAGGAAAACATGCTATGTCCTCCACTGTGTTGCGGTACTTACGGACCTTAGGGTTAGGGCGCGGGTCATGGTAAGGGGATAGCTAGTAGGGCTATCCCCTTACCATGACCTGCACCCTAACCTTAAGGTCTGTGACTGCCGCACCACAGTGGAGGATAGCCTGTCCTCCACTGTGGTGTGGTAGTCACGGACCTTAGGGTTAGGGCACGGGTCATGGTAAGAGGATAGCCCTACTAGCTATCCCCTTACCATGACCTGCACCCTAACCCTAAGGTCCATATCTATTGTACTAAAGTCAGTAGTAGCCCATTCGCTGAAGCGGGTTTCGCGAAAGTGCACTTTTGATTAAGTGCACTTTCGTGTAACCCAGGGTCTACTGCGTGAGTTCGAAGAAGTGTATTTTTGAACTTATACAGTAGACCCATATATATATATATATATATATATATATATATATATATATATATATATATATATATATATATATATACATACATATATATATATTCTATAACCTATAAAATCATAGAAAATGTTACTTTTCTTTGAAGAAAACAGTACTGGTTTTGTTTCTCATTTCTTAAAATTAAACTGATGATATGACTGAGATACATTCAGAGTTGTCAGCCTGAAAGAATGCAAAATGTGCACATGCACCTTTTTTCCTCTTCATTGTGCTGCTTCATCCTTTCTAGTCATTCCAGTGCTCCTATCCATTGCCTTGTCTACCTGCTCCTCCTACCTCTCCTAGACGTCTGTGAGTAAGTTGTTGTTGGCATAGTTTAAGGGCAACCTGGGGTGGTGGTGCTGGCAACTGTTTTTGCTGCTGATAGAAATTATATTAAGCCCTACTCATTTCCCTGTCCATTTCAGACGTTGTTGACTTTACTTCTGAGGAATATTCCCCACTGTGGTCCATGCCCCCTTCCCTCCACTCTGGGAGTATCTTCAGTGAACACCCTCTTCTCCTGATGGGTACATCACACCCCTCCTTGCCAACATCTCAGATGCCTGAGCTGCTAACTGAACCTATGTTGCCTGCACCCTAGTTATAGCTTTACCCCTGTATACCACACAGCCATGATGTGCAAGTATTTTGGGGACCAAATAGCAAAAGAAGTTTGTCCAAAACAATAAACAAGAGATATAGATGCCCACTCGTGGGACCTATCAATACATCTCTGTGATCATATTTCAAGATTCTCAGAATAATATGTCTGTATACAGGAGAAATTACTTGTGATATAATGACAAGTCAGTAATTCTGTAAAGTATTCTAGGCCATCAAAGTATTCTGTGTACTGAGCAGAAGTTTAGCGTGATGCATGATGGAAACCAAAAATACAAAATGCCAGACTGTGACAATGAAGACATATGGGCATCTGGATGATGAACTTATGAATAAAAGTTCAGCTACAAATGTACCACAGGTTGCTGTTCTGCTTATAAATTTCACTACAGCATAATGATGAGTTTGACTACAATGTGCTAAATGTTTCAAACCAAGGCATTTTACTGATGTTGGTTACAAAGGAAAACATTTTTTTTTTCTTGTTGGTGAAATGTATAGGCTGTCCTGCTATAATTTCATAGCAGTAAAGATTTATCCGAGGCAATCACTGCATTCTTTACATTCAAAAGAAGTTCAACATGAATGAGACACACAGTAAAAAAAAAACACTCTAGCTGCATGAAAGTACAACACTGTACCCATGGTATGTTACAACAGAAACAATATATTTATTTTCTACTTTATATATATATATATATATATATATATATATATATATATATATATATATATATATATATATATATGTGTGTGTGTGTGTGTGCATGTATATGTAAATGACAACTTATTAAAGTATTCTAGATGTTTACTGTGTTACTCATACTCAGCAGAATTTCAGCTCAACAACCACAATGAAAATCAAGTATAATGCACAGCATAAATCTAATTGAAGGCATATGAAACAGGTCTATATCCGAAGCGCAAACTTTCAAAAGTTCGAGTCTCATATGGTCAACATCATATGAGCGAAGTTTTGAAAGCACGCAAGTTTCAATGGAGATTGCCGTAGGGAATATTACCCTTTACTTCACTGTAGTGTGATCTCAAGAGTTTAAGTAGCGGGGGGGTGGGGTGCAGGGGGGCTTGCCCCCCCAGCTCAGAGCATTCAGGTAGCTTTTGTTTTCATTTATTTTTATTATGTGTTTAATATTTTAAAACTTCGCTCATTTAGTGTTGATCATATTAGCGTCAAAGTTTTAAAACTTTGAGCATATAATATAGGCCCCATATAAAGCTTATGTATAAAAGGCCATATCTCACAACATGTGTGATTTTATTATGCACCTTTCACAAAGTAAAAGCAGGTGTTCATCTATAAATTCACTTAAGACTGCTATTCTATACTTAGGAATTTCATTTTGGCTCAACAATGAATATGACCCTGAGGGATAAAATATTGACTATGGTCAAGGTGACCTGTTATGCCATCTGTTATTTCCTAACATACAAAAAGATAAAGTTCTACATAACTGTATACTGATTTAAGGCATGATATCACAACATTACATATTTATGTGCAGTTTGCTTTCAGTTTTACTCAAGGAGGACTGAAACTATATGTTTGTATTCAGCTGACTGGTATGTAAATCATGCAGTCTGTAAATTCCTGAAGGCCATGCCCTGAATCAGACTCTAGCTTCAAATGTCAACATATCTCTACTGCATCAATATACTCCTATGATATTTTCAGGACAAGACCTCTAGATGCTTACACTCTTACCATGTATGATGAGACAACTAAATCACAGATATGTGCAAATATGTCAGAACAATTAAAATATACACATTTTGTCAAATACAATGACAAAAATATAAATTTTGCTGTGAAAAGAGAAATGCTGTTGTCTGGATTTCATCAAATCACACTAATGATATGATTTAGATGCATGCTGAGTTTGTCAGTGTGAAAATTGCACAATATGCATGTTTGCTGGAAGCCAAGTAGGAAAATAAAACAGGCAAATGGCTATGTAAGAGCTACATAAGATTCTGGCAGTGCCTAGCAATATTTATTTGTAATCGTAAAACAGATCATCACATTTCATTGAATATGCTATATTCATGAAAATTCTGATGCAACAGACACTCAGTAAAAAAACATTGAAGCCCATTATTGTATTCTGAACAATCTCATTAATGTATGCTAGACCATTAATGTTTTATTCATGCTGACTAGACATTAAACACCTACAATGGAAAATCGATAATTTTGAATTTTGTAACCTACATGTAAAATGCCACATCTTAGTCCACCTTTGGGAATGTGATTTGAAACTTTCAGGCAACAACAAGGAGTTCTGGTACAAAATGTACCAAAGGCTCTTCTCCCACTTAAGGGATCTTAGTAGAACACAATGCTGAATTTGAGCCCAATGTGTTATTTGTTACAAACTATAGCATTTAGCTATGGCATGCTGCAAAAGAAAACATTTATATATTTTTTTTCTGCAGAAATCTATCAAATTTTTACTTCTTATGTAATGTCAGGTTAGTAAAAAAAAGTACTTCAGATGATCATTGTATTCTTATCTTTAACAGAAGTTCAACACAACATATGTACAATAGAAATCAAATATTGCAAAATGTTAGGCTCTGATAGTAGAGGTAAACGAACCAGTCCAACTTTATACCGAAATTGATCCTCACCACTTTAGCTACATGAAAGCATGACACTGTATAGATGTTTGTGTCAGAGATCAACAGTCACTGGTTGAAATGTGCTCTTTCCCCAGAAACTCTGTTATCTCAGAGTTAATATTTAATTAGTGGGATTAGAATGATGTGTGTGTGTGTGTGTGTGTGTGTGTGTGTGTGTGTGTGTGTGTGTGTGTGTTGGGGGCTGCCTAAGAGCATTTGTGGCAGCCTGTCAACATTTAGGCATTCATATCAATATTTTGCCCATTGTATAATACTGTAGGCCATATTGATGACAGTCTAGCTTCCTCTCAGCCATGGTGTGTCTTGCTCTGAGCACATGATAGTGTGCCACCACATTTTGTGTAGAGTGACCAAACAAAGATTAACAGCAGAGTATGGAAATGAAAGCATAATCAGATGAATTACATGCTAATTGGTTGGGAGGGTGGCCTAATGGTTAAGGTGTTTGCCTTACAAACAGAAGGTGCAGGGTTCAAGTCTCACAAGGGATAATTGGCTAGGCTTAAAATGGCTCGCAAGGGCAGTTAGCTTAGTACTAACCTATGATCCTATGATCCTATGATCCTAATGAACTAATCCAATATGGTGGAGTCATTCAGGAAATGTAACCTTGTAGAGATGGTGTAGGAGTTTGCCATGAACAACAAAACCTATTGGAATACACCCCACACTTAGAAAGAAAGCAGTGTTAGTTGCTCTCTTGCAAGTGTATGTGCAACAGACTCAAATCTATGTTGCCAATGCTGCTGACAGACCTTGTCCAAGGAGAAGGGTGTTCAGACCCCATTTAATATATCATGGGTTGCATGATATTCAAATAGTAGAGTGACAGGGGGTTGATAGGGAAACACTGCAGGAAATCTGCAAACTCTGCTACCCCCAACTCAAACCCAGGAGAAATTGAGGAGAACCTATACCAGTGGAAACTAAGGTATGTGCAGCATTAATAATATTAACTACTGGTACACTTCAGAGACTCACAGGAGATATAATAGGGGTGTCACAGGACTCTACTTCCAGAATATTTCTCCACTATCTTAATGCTATGCTACAACATCCAAGAAAGTATATTTTTCACACACACACACACACACACACACACACACACACACACACACACACACACATGCACACACCAACCAGAGGAGAGAACAAGAATAACGCAGGAATTCTATGCTGTGGCACACTTCCCTGAAGTCTTGGGGGCCATAGACTGTACTCAAAGAGAAGGAAAAGCCCCACCTGGAGAGATAGACATATATCAACTGAAGGGGTTCCACTCCAACTGACAGGTTGCCTGCAATGCCCAAGGGATCATCCTCAAAGTGTGTGCAGGCTACCATGACTGTCATATGGCATACCTCTCGCCTGTACAGAAGGTTTTCTAGGGGTGATGTTCCAAAAGGCTACCTGGTGCATGATGCAGGTTATGCTAGAACTATGGCTCATGACACCCTTAAGAACTGCACACACACACACACACACACACACACACACACACACACACACACACACACACACACACACACACACACACACACACACACACACACACACACACACACACACACACACACACACACACACACACACACACACACACACACACATACACACACACAAAACGATGTTCACAGTCAAACTAGAGACATCATAGAGCATGTGTTTGGCATGCAGAAGTCATGGTTCTGCTGTCTAGACACATCAGAGGGTGCCCCGCATTACAACCAAGGCACCTGTGTAGAAATTCTCAGTTTGTGCCATGTTGTGCAATATCATTTTGAGGAAACAACTGCAACAGTGACAGAAAGGGCCAGGACCACAAATTCCTGGATCACAGGCAGGGTCAGCACCTCATGTACATACAGATGAGGAATCTGATGGAGAACATCTAGCTGCAGAGGCAGCTAGCATACAAAGGTGTGCATGATATGCCCTGCGCTGACAAAAAAGCAAAGGATAGCATACATATTCACCACCTAAGATGCAAAGGTAAGCACACACACACACACACACACACACACACACACACACACACGCACGGCAGCTAAGAGGCAAATAATAGCACACACACACACACACACACACACACACACACACACACACACACACACACACACACACACACACACACACACACACATACTCACCAGTGAAGGATTACACCTAACAACCACATACAAATATTAAAAGTGTTGCCAAGCTATGTCCACAAGTGTTACTCACCCATGTAATGTCTTTGTATGGATGGCAAAGCACAACTCCTAGTTGCACAATGTAAGGAACCTGTAGTATACGAACAAATCTGAAAAATAAACTACCTGCATGCTGTCAGTCTTGCACTGATTCACTCTATGCCTTAGACACACATGCAACCATAAATCATACCCAAATATAAACATTCCATGGTGCAGTCATTGTCATAGGGTGGGGATGGTGCAGTAGGCCAAAGGTGTCACCAAAGACATGTGGATACTGGCCCTGCCCTAACAGATCTACCATTACAGACACTAGCTGATCCAGTGTGTCACTCATTGTATCCACTGAGTCACACACATGGTTGAAGCAGTCACGTAATAGCATATGCTAACAATTCTGTGAAGTAACCATACTAACATGGACAGCACAGTAAGAACTAACATACGAGTAGTACAGCAGCAGGGAAATTGTAAAACTGCATGCATTGTAAAATTATTTTCCCCACTGCATATTGAAATACATTCAAACTATGAACATGTAAGCAGTTTGTGTAGAAGACAAACAACATATGAAATAGTACAGCGATTTGTAGAATAATATCCTCCAAGTAACTATCAGTAATGCTCTGTATCTAGTCTCTTCTCTTCTCTTTCCACTTCCATAGCTGCACCATTACCTTTCTATAGTGTAGATTCAGCCCTCTAAGCACTGTGAAGATGCAAATGAGTTGTGAAATCATTAGCATTCCTAAATACAAAACAAATTACCTGCCCACACCCTAAGGCTACAGCACGGAGCAATAACATTTGTTAGCTACTAATGGCTTGCAACTGTTTCTGACTGCACTAACTATAGCAGCAGCAAGCAATACTGAAGTGACTGATCTCTGCTAGGTGTTTACATCATGCAGAGTGGTCTTAAAAACTGTAAGCACCTTGATAGCTAGAACAGCCTCAACAACATTGATATTCTTGTAGTAATAGAACACTGTTCATTCTCTGCATAAAATCTGTCTGGAATGCTGATCAGCTATATTACACACTGAAACAAAGATGCAAATAAATGGCCATGGCATTGCCTTTCTATAGTTAAGCTCAGAGGAGGAGAAGATATTCAGAAAATAAAGAGACGTAGTAGCTGGCAGTGTTAGCAACCTGACATTAAAATGTTGTGGACTATTATTATCATAAAGTGTTTTTCAATATGACATTGTTCTAGACATGTTTAAGTAAATGAGAAGGTAGCATTTCTAGTCCTGTATTGGTGACAGAGGGATAAGAAACACCTCCGAATGTGTATTAGCATTGCACTGAAATGAGGGTTCAATTACAAATAGTGTGCCATCTGAGTTAATGCATATTTTCTGAGCATATGATGTTGTACCTTGCACAGATTTAGGAAACTTCGACGTCCTGCCTTTTTATTACTATTGTTCTATATTTGCTACTACTGACAATTGTCTGTTAATTTCTTTTTTTTATGTTCCTCATTTGTGCTTGTTTTGGAAGCGCACACTCTTAACTGGCAAGACTCCACTGCCTGAGGTACAAGCTGAGAAATTTAATTTGCCTTGCCATCTGTGTATTTCACATTGGCACATGTATGCATTGCTGTAGCACTCTGAGCAGCAGTAGTAACAGATTAAATTCTACATTGTATCTAAGTATAATTGTAGCACATGGGTTAAATTAAATGATTTTAAAGAAACTGGGAAGAGGATACAGGGTTTAAAGACACATGCTGCTTGGAATGTGTGCAGCAGATGTGAAAATGCAGCTTGTGATTTCTTGTGTGGAATATAAATTGTTATATATGCTCTTTTGACTGTTTAATTTCAGCAATGCTTAGCAGAGCCCAAACAGGACTCACAGTTGATGAAAAGAGTGAACGCGTAATCCTGATTAGCACAAACATGTTTGCAATGAAGCATGGTATATCGAGTGAGTGATGTGCACATTTTGTATACCTGTTTCTGTGGCAGAAGTTGAAATGCAGAGACTTTGGCCCTTTAACACTTTCTCTGGGGTTCAAATCCATACAGTGTATAGGGACTGTGAAAATTATTACTCCCAAAGAGTGTGAAGGGACTGTAAGAATTATTACTCCCAATGTAGGAATCACTTTAATCATAACTTCATATGTTTTTTTTCCAGTTTCTTGCCTTGTGCACTTGCTCACTTTTGAGTGACATGCAAACAAGTCTACCCACTTAAGGAAAAAAAGTGAAAAATGTTATTTGGGCAACCTTCTCTAGTATGAACAGGCTTAGCAGCAATATGTGGATGACAGTACTGAGTTTAGAACATCCACCTGCTATATAACTGTCTCTGTGGCACAAGGTATAAGTGCACCGACATCTAGGGGTAGAACACAGGTGGGCCAGGATTCAAATACAAATAATTATTTTTACAAAGTTTGTATGAATACAATTTCTAACACTACATACAAATGGCTATCATGTTTATTGCAATATATGTCACATTAATGCTTTGATAACTTATGCTATTTACAAAAATTAATTACAGAGTTGGATATGCAACACAGTTGAATGTGTGTGCCATTGTTTAACCAGGATATCTGACAATGGACTAAAATGCAATTGCATATCTATGATGGGCAGAATACTTAAGTAATGTCTCCTCCTATAACCCAACTCTGTTTAGGACAGTATGTGTTCTGAAGTATGTATTTATCATACTCCAACTTGCATTACTCAGCTCATCAAAGTCTATCCATCTGACATACATTCACAAAGAGTAATACTGCCTCTTTCATAGGAATACATTTCACAGGACTTCTAGAACTTATACACATACAGCCCTATCTGAAGTATAGCTCCATTCATACTGAATGTGGTTTATCTGTAATGTACAGAGTTGAAAAGGAGTTCTTCTCCTGTTGTACTGAATCACTTTTTTGAAATTTAAGCATTACGTATTTCTTAGGTTTGATTCCCACATTGGTCAACTAATTTTTTTACAGTGTGTAATTCTAGAAAGTTTTGTGGCAAGTCATTCTATTTAACCTCTAAAATACCACAGATAAGCCAAGTTGTTAAGACTGTCAGTGTTATCATCTGAAAAAGTGTAAATAGGTTGAGCATTACACATGGCAAATCTCACTATGTTCAGACCACCTTTGCTGTTTCATAAAATACCCTCAACTTTGTTTTCAAATGCCTCTGTGTGCTTATCATCATGCAAATACAGCTGGCATGGTTTTGTGTGTTTGAATACTCGTCATTAAATGCAAGATTGCTGGTGCTAATTCATACTTAGAGTTGCTGTTTTACTTCTGCAAGCATGGTTAGTGTGGGACATCAGGATTCTGAATTTAGAGCACAAAGATGGGGTGTTGAAGAGTCCATGATATTTGTGGCACCCCTCATGAAGTACTACAGCCACATGCTGCTGCAGGGGGAATGTACTGAGTCTCAGTATAAGACTGAGGCTTGGAACACAGTAGCCAAGGCTGTCTCCAGTGCAACTGGCATCCTACCCACTCCAGAAAACTGTTGTCACCACTATTGTGACCTGGAATTGCACAAGGACCTCCTTAGCCAATGGACGTACGAGTTTAGGATTGCTGACATTTCACAGTTGAGTAACTATACCGATCCATCTGTATTAAATGACAGACTACAAGTACCCAGCCAAGACTTTTTTCAGTATGCTTTCCTGTTTCCTTGTCTCCTGTTTTTTACCACTGCTGAAGACATTGCAGTGAACTGTGAGGTGCACCAAGACAGATTAACTCACAGAGAGGCATGGGGTACCTATGCATCAGGTCTTACTGTAAGACTACTAACTGTTGCAATTGTATGCAATGTGGCAATACTCTAATAAATAGTGTATTTATGTTAGCATAGCAGTGAACTTGATTATGATAGAACAGATTAAGACCTCCCCATCTTACCTGGATGTGGCACAGGTGTATGGACTGGATAATCCTGTTTATTGTCTGAAATTATATAGTTATGGGACATGCCATGGATCTAATTTTCTTTTTTTGTCTCACCCCACCCCTTCCCTCTTTTTTGGGGGGAGGGGTCATTTATATGGCCTAAACATGTTGTGTTGTCATACTTTCCTGCTTGTAAAACCTGGCATGCAGCACAAATGCAGACTGACCACTGTGGATCGGTCTCCCAACTCTCCACAGTTTGCAGCACTGGAATCCATCACTTCAGGGTCCCAAGTTGTCAGTGCTGCCTCCACAGCCCTTGCGCTACCTGTCCCATCTGCATCAGGTAGCTCTGCCCTGGAAGCTGGTGCGCTGGTACCCTCCAAGAGTAGTAGTAGTAGTGGAGGTGGTGATTTTGTCACTCCAGCAGACAGGGCTGGTGGATGGTATAATGGAATGGGGCTTTGGTGCCTGAATTGGCCATCTTGAAAAGGTTCTTTGTCACATTGCCAAGATGATGCCAAGTCGATCACTGGCAGAGGAAACAGACAGGAGACCATAATGACACTTCATATGGTGAGGACTAGATTCTCACTGCTGTCATGTTTGACTTGACATTGGTGTGATTGTGATAACCCAGTCATGGTGTCCCCCAACCTTTTAGGTCCATCACTATCCTTGTCTGTCTTGTCTGACCTGCTTCCTCATCTAACCTTCCTACTCTACTCACCACATTCCTAAGCACCTACCCAAACATTCCTCTCTCTTTGAAAGAAAAAAAAGTAAAAAATGTACACCTGTCCCACAAAAAATAATGACCCATACATAGCTCTCCACTTCACATATGTGTATTCTTGACATGATTTGGTACGATTGGCTGCACATTATTCTGTTGTTGTCAACTACCCTTGGTGAGGTGACAGCTTTAATTAAGCAAATTCTATCTACAGTAGTTTGAGTACTGGATGCAACAAAATGCAACTTCCTCTGTGAAATTTTGACATAAATCATTTGTCTGAAGACTACTTTTTGGCAATAGCATCAAGGGTTCAAGTCTAGATGTATGTCAAATTATTTCTTACTGCTGTGATGGTATACATCTACGATATGTTTAATGACATACATCTTAATTTTTATCCATTAACAACCTTTCATGAACAAATTTTGAATACTGTTTTCAAAGCACATTTGCAAAAACATCAATGATCACAAGTACAAATTATTAAACTACCCTTACTCTACTCATACCATCAGCTTTTGTCCATCCTACAGTTTTGTTCACCCCCAGAGCCATCACTTGCTGATGCAGAGCATAACTGATTAATGCTGAGGACACACCATAAAGATCTACATTAAATGATCCATACCATCACCCTTTCATATGTGTCTCTGTATCTGTCTCAGTCTCTCACCCTTTTGTGCTGTTGACTATTCATTAGGTTGATGGATGTAAAGGTCATGTGATGGCATTTTCTGTTAGCCATTGCTTTACTGGAGAATCAAATCTACATCGCCCATTGGATACACAGGGTATCACTGCTCCTTCAAAGGTGTGGTTTTGACATGTGTGAAGTATGATTTCCTTGGTAGGGTCTAGAGCTAATAAAGTCTGTAAACCTAATTTTTCATCTTGACAATGGTTCATATCCAGCATTAAGTGAAACTCATACTGACTGTTTTTATAAGTGCCTTTCCTGTGAATGAACTGCCTATGTATCTCTCTAAGTACCTTCTGTTTTATCAGTTGTAATGCTCAGCAGTTATGCGAGGTCTGGCAATGAGCAGCTGTAGCATAGCATGCTAAATGACAATGCACAAGTTATTGTGTAATGTGATGAATGTTTGCCTTACACTTCAGTGTACACCCAGTTAACTTATGATTTCTCTTGAAGTATGTCTGATATATAGTAGGTATAACAGATTATTTTGGTAGGTAACACGCAAACAGTTTGGCCAAGCCACATAAATAAAATAGTCATTCCTAGGTATTATAGTCATGACAAACATTTACTATAATAATCACATTCTGACAATTTGTAAAAGGACCTGTTTTTTTTTTTGGAGTCATACCCTACTTTAATTTAGCTCAGAGTGGTTAAACATTGTGCTACACAGAACTAGGTTGACAGGAGGATTTTTTCCTCTCAGCACAGTCCACAGTGCTAATTGCTGCAAATTACCACTAAGCTTGTTTGCTCTGTAGAAGGTACACCAAGTGTAGTGTCTCACCATTTCCTTCAGCAGATAACTGTTTGCTTGCAGCATGGGAAAGGAAGCACAGCACATCATTTCTGAATTAAGATTTGGAGCCAACATCAAAAGGTACAGCAACACATGTAAAACATATGTATGCAACATGTGGAGGTAAAACCAAACTATTGTAAATGCAATCAGAATTACAACATTTCCTCTGCAAGTCTTATTTGTGCAAAGGTTTCCAGGCAGCAGGAAGCACCAGTAAACACATATGTTTCTCAGCACTGAGCTTTAGGAAGTGATTTAAAACAAAAATAAGTATTACTACTGGACGGTATTACTTCATTACATGTACACTGTTTAATGTACTCATGTGAAATGCAGAAACCTGTGTGGTTAATTGGCACTTACAAATGATATACAGCCACATACAGCCTTAATGCACATAAATAATCATTGGTTATCCCTCCTTCATTGAACATTAAGTATTGATTGCTATTGATATTGCACACTGCCTGTCCATCCTGTGTTTCACAAGTGTGTGTCCACACATGTCTCACATATACACAAGACAGGTAGGTACATGTCACTCTCGGTTCTGCACTATACATTAATGACAGCACCGTGGACATAAGTCAGCAGCATGCATGTATTATTGATCATAACACTGACCTTACTCCATCTTATCAACAAATATAGATTTGCACAAAACCTTCAACATCACAATATCATCTCTGGCACAGACTAAGAAGCTAATACTAACTACACTGCACTGTCACAGTTTAAAACTCAGGTGTCTGTACTGTGTTTTATAGATTTCATAACTAGATAGGTAGGGTTTCTAATCTCACAGTAGTCAGTGTGTGTGTGTGTGTGTGTGTGTGTGTGTGTGTGTGTGTGTGTGTGTGTGTGTGTGTGTGTGTGTGTGTAATTATGTAAATATGACCTTAATTACTTCTGCCTTGCTTTAATTTCACACTGCAGTGTGAGGCCATATCAATGTCAGACACTCCTCCCAGATCATCTTCTCTGGAACACCCCACCGATGCCATCCTTTATAAAGTACACTCACACAATGAAAGTCAGATTTCTGAAGTGGCACTTGCATTTTGTACTGTGTCATCTAGACTGCATACACAGATAGTTTTTTTTCCTCACAAAAATCAACTTGTATGTGCAATGGTGGGTTCATTGCATCACTGGAGGATTACTTCATTTGACTCCCACTCATGAGAAACATTTACATGGTCTGCTCAATCCCACATCCGCTTTTCAGTCTGTCCACAAATGTATACTGTTTGTAACACACTGATGATGTCATCATTTTAATAATGAACTTGCACAGCACTAAAGTCAAACCTCTCCTGTGCTGCAGGCATATAATGCACTGGTTTGCAGATTGTGTCAGTCAACAGATGGGGGTTCAAATACAGTAGTGAGAGACTCCTAATTGTGTATAATTGAATGGAAATAAATGCAGGAGTATGTTCATAGGTTCATAGGTTCATAGGTTGATACTAGGCTATCTGCCCTAGGGCATTTATAAGCCTAGCGAGAGTGGGTTTGGCTTTCACCACCCTTTTAGATTAGTAGACTGTGCCTTTGAATAGTAGGTCACAGAGGATAGCCCTTTTACGGTTAGTTTATTGTGCCTCTGTCTAGCAGGGACACAGAAGAGATCCCAGCGGTAAACTTACGATCTCCCATCCACTCGTCAAGATTTTTCTTGAAGAGGGTCAGTGAGGGGCTCTGCCTAACTTGGACTGGAATTTTGTTCCAGAGTGAGGGAGCCTCTGGGATATGAATCTGTCCCTCCATCATGTAGTATTTATTTCTGTGCTGAGGTTTAAGTCCCTGGAGTGTGTAGCTCTAAGGGATTTGGATTTCCTGAGGTGGAGCATGTCCATTAATTCTGGGTTGGACATGGCTTTATATGTCAGGCACAGATCACCTCTGAGTAGGCGGTAAGCAACTGAGTAGAGCTGGAGTTTCTTTAGCCAAACTCCATAGGGCATCTGTTTGAGTCCCTTGATCCTCTTGGTGAGGTACTTTTGTGGTCTTTCCAGTTGCTGCAGGTGTCGAGTAAGGTACATCCCAAATGGGGCATTGTATTCAATTATGGGCCTGATGAGTGATAACTAGAGGGGCACAATGACCTCTCTTGATCTAGATGTGAAAACTTTCGTGATAAGGTGGGCTATATAGAAGGTCTTTCTAACCACTTTGGCAGCGTGATTGTCAAAGGAGAGATTACTAACTACTTGGGTCCCCAAATCCCTAATTACTTCTTCCGTACTTAATGGGTTACCGCCTATGTGGTAATTTGTGGGCACTTTGTTTTTCCCTAAGGGGATGACTATGCATTTTTTGGCATTTAGCTTTAGGCCATGGCTCTGGCACCAGTTATCCGTCTCTGTGAGACCCTTTTGGAGGATGCTTGTGTCAGCTGG
Source organism: Protopterus annectens (assembly GCF_019279795.1). Lineage (NCBI taxonomy): Eukaryota > Metazoa > Chordata > Ceratodontiformes > Protopteridae > Protopterus > Protopterus annectens. The sequence continues at coordinate 1,651,139,432 of NC_056741.1, read as the reverse complement.
AGAGTCGATTATGGCACCCAGTTTGCAGTCATCTGCGAACTTGGTCAGCCATAGTCCTCCCATGTTAGCCTGTACCTCAGAGAAATATATACCGAACAAGAGAGGTCCCAGGACTGAGCCTTGTGGGACACCACTTGTAACTGGTTTAGAGTCTGACATGGCACCTGCAATTCTGACCATGTGGGTTCTATCCCTGAGCCAGTTTGCAACCCATCTTGTGACATAGGGGTTGATATTTAAGCTGTTACACCACTCAGTATGACTACATTTACAATTGCATATAGCTGTATACATTATTTTTGCACACATCTCTTTTGCATGACACAACTTATGTCATCCTTTCAAATATTCAGTGTGACTCATGCACAGTCAAAATTATCATGTGATAGATACATGTAATGCAATTGTTTTTAAACTGTGCCATTATACATGTAGGGGCAGAACAGGCTGCAAATATATCTCATGTATATTTATACAGTGTGCTTATCCTGTGCAAATACTTTTTAGAGGAAACATGAAGGAAATACACAATGGTGATGTCATACATTGAAAAGTGCAGTGTCATAGTCAAATAAATCTATTTGTGCTTGTGTTTCAGCAAATCATCATAAGCCTGTGATCTTAGCCATATAGTTAAAATTCCGACATCACTACTTACAGTCAAGTGTGCATGTTATTAGCAGTACTGACACCCATGTGTTATGTTCATGTGTAGATCTTGATTTCTGTTACAAGAGTATGTTGTACATTGCTTTTGGAAGACTGTTAAAATACTGATGCTGTCATTTGAATAGATTGTTGTTCCATCACAGCTGTAGTGAGACACCATCTCAGGATAGAGGACACAAGACAATGTAAAGCATGTTGCTTAAGTAAGGCATGTATTCGATATTCTAATACGGGATTATATCCATATTGTACATAATTGTTGTTCTGCCATGACAGTGGCAAATCAAGGGGCTGCAGGTGCATTTGTGTATACCTAACATCAGGCAATGTTTCTGATATACTGCAAGGGTCTTTCTAATTACAGGGGTGCACATTCCTTGATTCATAAAAATGATGTAATGCTTTCACATGACCACAACTATTACAATTTGCGATGCACTTATACCATGACACACACTGTTCCTGCTATACTGTTGATTTTATCAGCTGTTGGGCAAGTGTTCCAAACTAGCATTGAGTGAATGAACACGTGTGTCATTAACTGTTCAGTAAAGACATCCACCCCAGTTATACTTTGTACATACAGAGTTGCAGAGGCCTCTCCTTTCATCTTTTAATAAATAAAATTTATGAGCAGAAAAGTACAGCTGCTTGACCCCGGGAGCTACTGCCCCATTAGCCTGACGAGCCTGGTCTGTAAGGCCATGGAATGTATCATCATGGAACTCATAAACAAAGACATTGGAGATTTCCAAACTCTGGACCCCACACAGTTCAGGTTTGTAAAAGGCAGATCATGTCTCCTAAACCTGATAGACTTCTTTGAAGCAGTCACCAAAGCCATAAATGAGGGTGAGGTGGTTCACAAAGCCTATCTAGATCTCACCAAGGTGTTCAACACCATCCCCCACTCTGGAATTATAGATAAACTCACTAAACTAGGTATAAACCCCTATGTCACAAGATGGGTTGCCAACTGGCTTACTGACAGAACCCACACTGTGAAAGTAGTAGACTCCAAATCAGACTTCAGACCAGTGACAAGTGGAGTACCACAGGGTTCAGTCCTGGGTCCTCTCCTGTTTGGTATCTACTTCTCTGAAGTACAGGCTAACACAGAAGGTCTTTGGCTAACTAAATTTGCAGATGAATGCAAACTAGGAGCCATGATCAAAACTCCTAACAATGTGGACATCCTACAAAAGGGCCTCACTGAGACAGATGCCTGGTGTCAAAGCCATGGTCTCAAGCTCAATGCCAAAAAGTGCATTGTCATCCCCTTTGGTAAAAACTCTATACCCATGAACTACCACATAGGCGGTAGTCTACTTAACACCAAAAGTGTTATAAGAGATCTTGGAACCCAGGTGGACAGTAGTCTCTCCTTTGATAATCACATTGCCGCAGTGGTCAGGAAATCCTTCTACGTGGCATACCTCATCACAAAAGGTTTCTCATCAAGAAAAAAAGAGGTCATTGTTTCCCTCTGCTCATCACTCAGTAGACCCATTATAGAGTACAACGCCCATTTTGGAATTTACCTCACAAGACATCTACAACAACTGGAAAGGCCGCAGAAATACCTCACAAAGAGGATTACTGGCCTCAAACAGATGTCCTACACAGACCGACTCAAAAAAACTCCAGCTTTACTCCATCGCATATCGCCTACTCAGAGGCGATCTCTGCCTAACATACAAGGCAATGTCAAACCCAGAGCTGTTGGACATGCTCCACTTAAAGAAATCCCAATCCCCCCGAGCTACACACTCTATGGACCTAAACCTTGTCACCACAATAAACAGAACATGCTGGAGGGATAGATTCCTGTCCCAGAGACTTCCCATACTCTGGAACAGACTACCTATCTATGTCAAACAGCTTCTCATTAGCACTCTTCAAGAAAAATCTTGATGATTGTATGGGTAATAAAAAATTCACCCCGGGGAATCACTTCTGTGGTTCTGCTTGACAGGGGCACAGGAAAATATTTTTCTTGGGTGGCGAAAGACAGGGTACCTTTTTGGCTAGGCTTGTATAGGCCCTAGGGCCAATAGCCTAGTACCTACCTATGAACCTATGAATGACTTCACATAAATGGAGTTCAACAGCTGTGATAGTTCCACTGTGGTGACTGTGATTAATAGATTAATAAATTAATAGGTGCCTTGGTATTTGGAGAGGTTACATAGCTTGATGATCAATTCTAGCATAGGGATTAACTTTGTGTTATCGTGCTACATCACACAACAACCATACATCACGTCAGTCTTATTGCTTGATACATTACACAGATACATGTGAATGTAGCTCTGGATTTCCCAAAAGTACACATTTGTTCTGCGAATGTAATAATGAGAGTGCTACATTGGCACATGCATCGAGTAATGCGGTGTATACAAGTGTGCTCTAGTTCTTGGGTGGTGTGTGCAGACAGATAAGCTGTCCCTGACCAGGGAACATTGATATAGGACTAACCACAACTGTGTGCCCATGAGCATACTTATTTAATTGCCGGTCTGACATACCTATATGACATTGCTTCTCATGGATCCTTTCTTAATTCATACATTAATTTTTTGCAACACCAATTACTACCTTCTGTGGCAGATGGCAACAATACATAGCTCTGTGGAATACATTGGATCATGGTGTGGGGTTTGCATCTGTTCTTATCCATCAGCACAAAAACTGTGTCAGGCAAGAGTGCCTTATTCAAAGGTATTACATGTGTCAGACTCTGCTCTTACATTTGTAATACCACACACACAAACAAAAGGGATTTGTAACTACTAGAATATTTGACATTTGTTCACCGGGAAAGTCTGATTGGGTATAAGCCCATTTTCAGTGAAGGTCAGGGGAGAAAAGGTCCAGAGACAATCATCATAAGTTACATTGATCACAACTGAATGTTACCCAAAAAAATAGAACAATTTGAAGATAGTATGAAATGAACAATGGATGTAACATCTACATACATTAGATCAGGCATTTTACATCCATGAGACAACTGGACTCTACAGATTATAAGATTCAGAAGGAAGAATTAGTGTTTATTATAGTGTGCTTATTTTGTAGGTAATGTAGTACAGGGATAAGAGGGGAGAGGAGAGGAACTATAGAAGAGGGGAAGATGGTCATAGGAAGTTAGGTTGCAATGTGTGGAGTATTTACAGGAAGGACCAAGAGAAGAAAATAATAATTGGAGAAGTGTTGAGGAATAGATGGATAAAGAGGAGGGAAATGAGAGGATTAGTTAATCATGAGGAAATGGAGACATAACTTGAAGGTTAAGTGGATAGAGAGCAGTGTAATGGAAGGTATGTTATATAGAGTGAAGAGGAAGAGTGAGACTGCTATTAGGTTGAGTAGGAGGATAAGGAATGAAGAGTTTATGGTTTGGGGTGGGGACAGGAGGTTGGGTAGTAAAACAGAAATTATATAGTTGCACATGATGGGAATTAAGGGGGGTGGATACTGAATGGGAAGCTAAATTGACAATAATATGTCTAGCCAGGGTTAGAGCGTGGGTGCAGCCAGTTAAATAGGTGATTAAGTATTTTTTTGAAGAGTGTGGTTATCGATAGTTATAATAGGTTAAAGGATTGTCCCAAATTTTGGTGACATAGTGGGAGTAAAGAGTGTCCCTGGCGGTATTGCTGGATTTGGTGATTTGTAGTAGAGATTTATTAGAAGAGCGAAGGACCCCATTGTTGGTAGAGGGTAGGAGTAGATTTTGGAGAGCAGGAGATTTTTCTGGTTGGTGTATTAGTTTGTGGGTTGTCATGAGCTGGGTATAGTTTAAGTAGTGAGGCAATTATAACCAGTTGAGCTGTTGTAGGGCCAACCAGTGGTGCAATATGTGTTGGGAATTTGTAGTCAATCTGGCTATTTTGTTGTAGCACACTTCTAGTTTTGCTAAATCTGTTGTCTTTAGATTGGTAAAAATAGGGCAGGCATATAGCAGAGTAGAGAGTAGATGGTTTCTGGCAATTGCCTGTCTTGTAGTATTGGTGAGAAGTAGTTTGTCTGTTGGTCTGTTCCTAGATTTATATGTAGCTTTTTGATAGTTTGAGATAGATTTTTATCAAATTTAATATTATTGTCAATTAGAACAACTAGAAGTTTAATTTGGGATACTGTAGTTATTTTGGTATTGTTGGAAGAATAGATATGAAATGAAGATGAAGAATCTTTGAATTTAGTGGGTCGAAAGAGCATATGTTTAGTTTTGCTTGGATTAAGAATAAGCTGTGATTTTGATAGCCAAGATTCTACAACAGAGAAAGACCTTTGAGTTGTGTCTCCAAGTTGCATGGTCGGAGCAGTGCAGATGGGTGTAGTCTTATCTGCGCACTGAACAGAGGCAAGGTGGGTCATAGTGTGAAGTTTATTGGTAAAAATACTGAAGAAAAGAGGGCTTAGAATTGAGCCCTGGGGCACCCTCATGGTGACATGAAAAAGAGAAGAAAAATCTTGGTGCCATTTAGCAGCTTGTTGACCAGTAAGGTAGTTTTGGAACCAAGCTAGAGAAGAGTGACTGAGTTTTAGGTTGGAGAATTCAGTGAGGAGTTTCTGGTGGGAAACTGTCAAAAGCTTTAAACATATGTAGGAAGAGAGAAGATACTACTTTACCTTCATTTCTGTATTGGCTGATAATATTAGTAAAACTTAGAAGGGCAGTAGTGGTACTATGGTTGGGGTGGAAACTATGCTGATGTAGTGCATGAGTTGGGTGTGTATGCTTTTTTATAGCACTTTAGCTAAGGTAGACAGAACAGCTATAGGCATGTAATTGGAGAATTCAGTAGAGTTCCTTCCGTTATGTAGTGGGATAATGCAAGACATTTTCCAAATTATGGGAATGTAGTGTTCTGAGATGGTGATTAATCAGAATGGAGATAGGAGATGGCATCATCTGCTAGTTTAAGATATTCTGTGGGTAAGTTGTCACCTGTTAGGTTTGTTTGCTGAGCAATTTTTTATGGTAATGGTTTGGATAGGTTTGAAGGAGAAGTTATCACCGGCTTCAGTGGGTACTACTGGGGTAGTTGGAGGAGAATTACTGTTGCTCTTAGAAATGATAGTATAGAATTAGTAAAGTATGTTACATTGTGTTGCTATACTATCTATATTGCTTGTGGTTGATGAGTAGATGTTGGAGATTGGCCGAGCTGGAGATTTTATGGTAAATTAGAATTTTTGTGGGTTGTTAAGGTATTTTGCTGAATTTCAGTATAGTTTTTTTTGTTTTGTTTGATGTGTGATTTGGATTTATTTCTAAGTTGTTGATAGTTTTAAAGGTTAACTTGAATTGTCTTTGGAATACCATTGTGCCCAAGCTTTATCTCTTAGTTTTAGTACTAGTTTACTATCTTTTGTTATCCAAGGAGCACAATTTGATTTTACCCTTATAATTCTGCATGGTGCTAATTTAATATGTTAAGGAAGGTGGTATTAAAGTAATCCATGGAAGTATCAATGGGTAATTTCTAAGTGGGGTCCAGTTACAGGATGGAGATAAAGGTATGTGTGCACGTGCTAGTCTTTTTTGTTACAAATTTGTTGATAGGAAGTATTTCTGGGGGGAAGAAGATGTTGTCTAAGTAGGCAGGTTGGGAGGTGGTCATTGATGCTGTCAGGGAGTCAGCCTGCGTGATAAGCAAAAGATGGTTTGTTAAGATCCAGTCTACAATAGAATGCCTGTTGGTAATTTTTTCAGCTCTGGTTGCAGACTATTTCTTGGGTGAAACCGTGCAGGTTAATGAAATTAGTGGGGTTTTCTGAATGCAAGAGAACCAGTCTGTATTAAAGTCACCCGTTATGATGGTTTCTTGAGGAAAAGTTAAGGACAACCAGTGGAGTAGTTCTTTGATTATAGCTGGGTTATTTTCTGGAGGAATATAGGTACCAATAATGGTTAGGTGTTTATTGGAGTTTAATACAACAAAGGCTTGAAACACCACCATTAAAAATGACTCCACAAAATGGCAAGAAAATAAAAACTTCAAAGCACTTTAACACTAAATTAAAATAAAATGACAACCGATAACATCAGTGATATGGATATAGCACTGATGAAGGCCTGATGCTGAAACCAGTGCGCATACATCAGAATGTGACATTAAAATGCAATTTTATTAAATGGAGAGCTGACTGTGCGTGCACTGTTGTGTGTTTTCTATTGGGGTAATGGATAACCCAAACTCTCATCATTCGATCTTGCACCACTATGAGAACTTTGCATTCCAAGATTATTTGGAGTATTTCTGCTACATGAAAAATGTGGTTTTATCTTGCACAATGCCAGGATTGTTCATTTTTATGAAGAGAAAACCTCTGGATGTTTTAAAGACAAAATGTATGACACATTCAGGATATAAAAAACAGAGAAGTACAAATGCATATTATAAACATGTTGCTGCTTTTCAGGTCACATGTTTAAATTTTTAATTATAGAAAAAGTAAAATTTGAACCCCAGGGTTGGATTATTTCTGAACATCATGATGTCTGTGAACTTAAATGGCAATTGAGGTCAGATGCTACTCACAATCAAGGGTTGAATGATGCTTGTTCCTTCAATCCTATTTTAAAACTAAAGTTTTACAATGTTAAAGTGTGTTTGGTTGGTAGATATAAATGTGATTTTAGGAGCTTTACTTAAATCTGTCGCCAGTGATATTTAATCACTTCTGAAAAGGTTCTGATATAATAGAATGAAATTGCTCAACTTTTATTTTTTTGATTAATAAATAGATTTCAGCTGGTTGTTGGATTATTTTCGCTGAGCACTGCTACAGGTGTTGGTGTTTGTTAGTCATGAATTTCATCTGTGTAGTTCTTAGTTTGTTTCCTTGAGTGTGATAACATGTCATATGACTGACTAGAGAAAGGAGTATGAAGGTGAGTGTGTATAAGAATAACATTTTTTTGTTTGGGATATTGGGAAGTTATCAGTAAAATTAGAAGTGGGAAGAGCCAGTTGCTAAGGTAATTATGTTAGGGCATTAGGGTGTTTAATTGTAGAATACCAAGTGTAGATATAGAAATGCAATGCATATAGTAGCAGATTACTGGCTAAGGAGAGGAAGAAGGTGGAGATAGGAAGGTGATGTATGAGTGAAACGATATAGGGTGGGTATGGCGTGGGTTATGTTGTGATTGGATGATTGTGATTAGTGGGTGTTCTCAGTCTGAAACAAGTTTAGATGCACTGGGGTGGGATTTGAGGGTAGGATAGGAGAACGGAGTGAGCCCAAATAAAGCGGGCAGAACCTGACCACTGATATGCCAAGAAGAGTGAAACTGTGAAATGACAATCAGTACACTAAAAAAAACAGCAGGTCAGTGGCAAAATTCCTGGAATACAAATATACTAAAGGATGTAACAACTGAAGGAGAATCTGTAGATTTTCAACCATACTTTGTTTGTAGACAGTGTCCCAAGTATAATGAATGGAAACAGAATACCTTGTTTAGCAGGGTAAGTGTTTGCCTGGAATGATTCTCAGCAAGTGAGTTTGTAAACTGGCAGAAAGGTTAAAAAAATAGACTACAATAAAGTGGGAGAAGGGCGAGAGGGGAACCTAACAATAGCATCTCAGCTAGTGTGCAAGTCACTTCTCAGTTTCTGCTCATTTACAAAATGGAATGTAACTTATCTGAATCTTATTGGGGATACACATACACTGCAGAACAAGCACACGATCCTGTCTTAGGGTCACATTCCTGCAGTTATAGGGTGAATTTCAAGTCAGCGCCAGACTACAGGTGAGAAGCAACACTCACTCATGGTATGGAGCTGAATATACTTAAGTAAATTGTAGAACAAGTGCAATATCCCATCTTGTGGTCATGTTCCTGCAGGTATAGGGTGAATTTCAAGATTGCATCAGAACACAGTTGAGGAGGGACCACTTGTGATGTGGAGCTGAATATGCTTAAGTGAATTACAGAACAAGTACACTATCCCATCTTAGAGATAATGCACGTATTCTGCAATTCACTTATAATGATATTGAGGTGCATAATTCCCTTCAAGGATAAATTCATAGGTGTTCATCAGGCTAACCACCACAAGGGCCTTTATAAGCCTAGCCATGCATCCCAAATCTCTGATAAATTCTGGTGCTGGTTATCTGTCATTATTGATCATTTCCATGATAATGCTTTCCATAGGTTTGCATAGGAGATTAGTGAGACTTATGGGTCTGTTATTTCCAGGGTCTGTAGATGGCTCAGACCTTGTGCAGGGGGATGACTGTTGCTGTTCTCCATTCATGAGAAACAAAGGCTATTTGGAGTCTATGGTTAAATAATTCCAGAGGGCCCAATAGGTCATGTTTCATGCTATTTAGAAGGCATCCTAGGATATTTTATCTGGGCCCATTGATGCAGTGTTCTTGGCCTTACAGCAAGCATTAAGGACCTGTTCCCTAGCAATAGTAGGTGGAGATATATTTGATGGTATTTCCTGAGGGAGGGGTAATGTTGGAGCTGAAATTGTTGGCCAGTAGGTTTGCTGTATCTTCTGGTTCAGTAAAGGTGGGTCCATTTACAATGAGCTCTTCACATAATTGTGTATTTGCTTTGAGGCTGTGGGCATAGCTAAATAATGCCTTGTGGGGCCTGAGAGGCCAAATTTACCTCAAATTTGGCTTTGGTACAGCATTTGTCCTCATTTTTTAGTTTGAGGAGAGTGTTTTTATCCTGTTGGGTGCTGCACTTCCTATTTTTTGCCATGATTTTTCTCCTTGCAGTATACAGCTTAATGTTATTCTGCCAAGGTGGCTTGTTTTTTGAGTTCTGTACTTTTTTCCAATGTGTACAGCTGCCTCTATGCAGCTATTAACATGCCTGTATAAGGTTTCTTTGAACAGTTTTGCATAGGCACCAGTGTTCTCAGGGTTTACGGGGGCTTGAAAGTTTGCCAGGTTATCACTTAATAATAGGAAGTTAGCCTTAGAGAAATTCCTGAATATTCCAGGATTAGCTGGGGTTCCAGGTTATTTCAAGGGAGACCATTGGGTGGTCTGACCTTACCAGAGAAAACATCACACTAGGGAGTGTGCATCACTCTCCCATATTAGTGAGGACCAGATCCAGTATGGTTGCACCCCCAGTTGGTGTACTGACAATCTGATCTAGGGATCCAGGAATCTCTGTGCCTATAAATTTGGTATCTTACAAGATTCCCAGTTAATAGTGGGGTAATTAAATTCATCCATGAATATGGTATTAGGTTGGATGGCAAGTGTTTCCAGTAAGTTTAAATATATGGTATGGGTGTCCTAGGTCAGAGGGGAACCTATAGCTTGAATGGAAGTGGCATTGGATTTTGTTTATGGTGATTTGAAAGTAGAGAAGCTCAATGCATTGTCCTGTTTGACAAGCCTTGAGGTATACAGTGCAATGAAAAAGTATTTGCCCCTTCCTGATTTCTTTTTTTTGCATGTTTGTCACACTTAAATGTTTCAGATCAAACCAATTTAAATATTAGACAAATATTAGACAAAGATAACCCAAATAAACACAAAATGCAGTTTTTAAGTGATAATTTTATTTATTAAGGAAAAAAAAACTATACAACCCTACATGGCCCTATGCGAAAAAGTAATTGCCCCCCCTTGTTAAATCATGAAGTAACTGTGGTTAATCAAAGTTTTGGGAAAGCCGAGTTCAATTTCACTAGCCATACCCAGGCCTGATTACTGCCAGACCTGTTGAATCAAGAGATCACTTAAACAGAACCTGTCAGACAAAGTGAAGTAGGCCAAAAGATCCCAAAAGGAAGACATCATGCCATGATCTAAAGAAATTCCGGAACAGATGAGAAACAAAGTAATTGACATCTATCAGTCTGGAAAAGGTTACAAAGCCATTTCTAAAGCTTTGGGACTCCAGCGAACCATGGTGAGAGCCATTATCCACAAATGGAGAAAACATTGAACAGTGGTGAACCTTCCCAGGAGTGGCTGGCCTACAAAAATTACCCCAAGAGCGCAGCGACAACTCATCCAAAAGGTCACAAAAGAACCCAGAACATCTAAAGAACTGCAAGCCTCACTTGCCTCAGTTAAGAGGTCAGTGTTCATGACTCAACCATAAGAAAGAGTCTGGGCAAAAATGGCATGCTTGGCAGAGTTTCAAGGTGAAAACCACTGCTGACCAAAAAAACATAAAGACTCATCTCACTTTTGCCAAGGAACATCTTGATGATCCCCAAGACTTTTGGGAAAATATTCTGTGGACTGATGAAACAAAAGTTGAACTTTTTGGGAGGTGTGCATCCCGTTACATATGGCGTAAAAGTAACACAGCATTTCAGAAAAAGAACATCATGCCAACAGTCAAACATGGTGGTGACAGTGTGATGGTCCGGGGCTGCTTTGCTGCTTCTGGACCTAGAAAACTTACTGTGATTGCTGGAACCATGAATTCTGCTCTCTACCAAAAAATCCTGAAGGAGACTGTCTGGCCACCAGTTCGTGACCACAACCTGAAGCGCACTTGGGTTCTGCAGCAGGACAATGATCCAAAACACACCAGCAAGTCCACCTCTGAATGGCTTAAAAAAACAAAATGAAGGTTTTGGAGTGGCCTAGTCAAACTCCGGACTTGAATCCAATTGAGATGCTGTGGCATGACCTTAAAAAGGCAGTTCATGCTTGGAAACCCTCCAATATGGCTGGATTAAAACAATACTGCAAAGAAGAGTGGGCCACAATTCCTCAACAGCGATGTGAAAGACTCATTACCAGTTATCGAAAATGCTTGATTGCAGTTGTTGCTGTTAAGGGTGGCGCAACCAGTTATTAGGTTTAGGGGGCAATTACTTTTTCACATAGGGCTATGTAGGTTCAGATAGTTTTTTTCCTTAATAAAGTCATCACTTACAAACTGCATTTTGTGTTTACTTGAGTTATCTTTGTCTAATATTTACATTTGTTTGGTGATCTGAAACATTTAAGTGTGACAAACATGCAAAAAAATAAGAAATCAGGAAGGGGCAAATACTTTTTCATTGCACTGTATTTTTGATGTAAATAAAGCCACCTCCATCTTTAATCCCTGTCTGTGTAGCAGCTAGCTGGTCTAAATGTGTGAAAGGCATTATAACATTGTGCTGGTGGTGTGCTCTCCACTGCTTTAAATAATGTGTCATTGACCTCACAGATGTCAGCATTCTGTAGGGTGAAGAGAGCATCTAGGGAGTTGAGGTTTTGTTTAGACTCCTAACACTGAGCAGCAACCACACACTTAGATTTTCTTGGTTTTGATTTGCTAAGTTGGAAATACTTTCAGTTTGGCATTGGCTAAAAAAAGGCACTGAGGGGGAGAACAATGTTTTAACCAATATTCAAAAGCCTAGAGGGGAGAGGTACAGACCATCCCTGGCAAAGCAGCATGGTCTGTTGAACATCTCCTTCCATGCTGACAAATATTGCAGCTCCTTAGAATTACACCAGAAATTAAGCCAGTTATTAAAGTCCATCATTTTTTGATCGTACTGTGGCATCATCCATGGAGAAGGTAAAATACTGCTCAATGCTAGGCTCATACCATCCTGGGATACACATTCTGTGAGCTCCATGATGTCGCTCTTCATCTAATCTAGTGAGGTACATCTCAAGTTGTTTACACCCACAGGGACTATGACAGAGTCATACTTTTACTTGTGGTCCAATGACCCGAGTGCATGTGTAATGTGTCATTAGTTCACTCAATCTAATACAGAACATTTGTGAAGGCCAAACCACTCAGATTCTTAACGTTGAATTAACTTCTGTTCCAGCTTTCTCCATTTCCACTTTTACTGGAAAAAAAAATTCTAAGCTTGCTTCCCCCTTTTCCTGTGGCAGGTATTATCCAGATATGGATTTGCTGTGTCCAAGACTGTTTGTGAGCTCCTAAGCCCCCCCCCCCTTAACTGGGGTTAAACTATTCCTGGCGCCATAAAGTCTGTTCTTCAAAATTTCCCTTGCAACTAGCCAGCTTTTTAGTATTAGAACTCAAATCTGTTTCTTTGAGCTTAGCACTTGTTCAGAACTCATTGTAAGCACTAAATAAGTTACAAATTACTACAGCACTCAACTTTCCTCACTTGTCTAGAGGGAAACAGTTTTTAGTACTTAATAAATAAGCACCAATTCAGGCATGTCTAAAGGTCAGCTCCCGGTGTTTTCTCCTGTCTACCTGATGAATCTGGGCATCTTGGGACAATGCAGCAGTTGCCTCATGTACACAGACAACCCTCTCCTCCTACCACCCAACACAACGACCTGTGAGAGATGTACTTATATAGCCAAACTGGAAGCAAAGCTCTCTTCACCAAAGACTGGCCTAGACAGTCAAAAGGAGAAGGTAAACACTTGCACTGCACCACACTCATCACAGTCCCTCAAAACCTACACCACCAAAACACACACACACAGATGCACAAAACACACACCTACATTCATGGAGGCTCTCAGTACAAATCTGCCCAAACAACAGAGACCTCCAAAGCAGAAGTGCAAGCAACCTCCACCCCCCAACACAACACAAATGACACATAGACCACATACTCAGTGTTCCACTCAACTACAGCCCATAAGGCATAACGTACCCAACACTCTAGTCATAGGTGACTCTATAGTCAGGCACACTGATGTTCCACTCACCAGGCTAAACAAGGAAAAAGTTACTGTCAGCTGCCTGTCAGGTGCCAGGATCCGCCACATAACACACTCACTCAGGTCACTCCACAACATGTACAAATATGACTCTGTCATTGTCCATGTTGGTGTGAATGACCTAAGACGTACCTCCCTGGACTACATGAAAAGAGACATGAAGGAGCTCTCCGATCTTGTAGCCCAGGCAGGTATGACCCTAGCCCTGAGTAGCATCCTGCCATCACCCAGAATGATACTACAGTACAAGGACAAAATGATTGACTTTAACAACTGGCTAAGCTTCTGGTGTCATTCTAAGGGAATCCAGTATCTGTCTGCCTGGGATGACATGACCGACAGACCATGCTGCTTTGCCAGAGATGGCCTGCACCTGTCGCCCTTTCCAGATACTGGCAAAGGCTCTTGCCACCCCTATAGTGCCTTTTTTAGGCAAGGTTCAAATGACAAATTCACCACCGTAACAGGTACAAGCAAGCAAAATCTGAGGGTAATGCTACTCAGTGCTAGAAGTCTAAACCTCAAAATGCACTCACTCAAGGCACTCCTTAAAATGGAGAACATTGACATCTGTGCAGTGACAGAGACCTGGTTCAAAGCTCCAGAGAGCACCCCTGCATTACCAGGCTATAATTCATACCACACCTTTCAGCCACCAAACCCAGACCGAAACACTAAAGGTGGAGGCATGTCCATATTCATTAAGGATATCCACACCTCCAAGCTAGTTGCTCAGCATAATGCATCCGAGATTATCCAAGTTCAACTAAATCTGGGCAAAACCGCAATCCAGATTGTAGCTTGCTACAGACCCCCCCCCCCCCACCATGCCACAGGATTCCCACTCCTCTTTTCTTGATACATTGGAAAATATTAAAGTACAACCCAACACTCTAATAATGGATGATTTCAACTACCCTACCATTAACTGGGAAAAATACTCATGTACCAACACTTTTGCTCAACGTTTTCTGGAAATCTTCAATTCCAACACCTTGAATCAACTTATCCACACCTCCATCAGGGGCAGCAATATCCTAGACCTGGTCATCACCAACATGGGTGACCGGTGTTCTACACCAGAGGTCAGCTCCTCGTTGGTCAAATCCAACCACAAGCTAATCACCCTAGACATACACATCCCACTCCCACCCCCCATTAAGAAAACAACCGTAAAAAAATTCTCCAAAGCCAACTTCACGCTTCTTAAGACAGAAGTGGCAAACTTCACGACACCCATACAGATGGACAATAGAGGTACGACTGCTGAATCCTACACAAATACACTTTATAAGCACTTACACGAGTGCATGGATCGTGCTATCCCTAACAGAACCAAGATGCTATCCTCCAAAAAAAGGAAGCCAATCTGGTGGTCTTCTGCAATAAACAAACTCTACAACAGAAGAAAGAAACTGTTGCAAAAAAGAATAAAATCACATGATTGGAGAAGCTCCCTGGTCAGCCTCTCTAAAAAGATGAGATCCCTCATAAAATCCTCCAAAGCTAGTTATGAAAACAAAATTGCCACTGATTCTAAAGACAACCACAAAGCATTCTATAGCTATGTCTAGAATCTCAATGGCAACACTCAGATCTGCTCTGAGTTACAGCACATTGACAATAAATCTACAGAACCAACTGATATTGCCAACATCCTGGCAGATAGGTTCATTGCTAACTTTACCCCCCCTCTCACCCCCTAAAGGGCCCATCTTTATACCGGAAGAATGCAAAGTTCCTGTAATTATGGCTGCACAGGTAAAAACCTCACTCTCCAAAGCCAAGAACACAGCATCCATGGGACCTGACAACATCCCAGGCTGCCTTCTACATGAACTACAGAATGAACTGGCGCCCCACCTAAGTACCATGTTCAATCATAGCCTCACCTCAGGTTTTGTGCCAATTGAATGGCGCACCGTGACAGTTATCCCACTCCACAAAGGGGTGGGCCACAACAGACCCCGGGAACTACCACCCCATTAGCCTGGCGAGTCTGGTCTGGAAGGCCATGGAACATATCATCATGGAACTCTTAAACAAAGACATTGGAGATCTCCAAACTCTGGACCCCACACAGTTTGGGTTTGTAAAAGGCAGATCATGTCTCCTATACCTGATAGACTTCTTTGAAGTAGTCACCAAAGCCATAGATGAGGGTAAGATGGTTCACACAGCCAATCTAGATCTCGCCAAGGTGTTTGACACCATCCCCCATTCTGGAATTATAGATAAACTCACTAAACTAGGTATAAATCCCTCTGTCACACGATGGGTTGCCAACTGTCTTACTGACAGAACCCACACTGTGAAAGTAGCAGACTCCAAATCAGACTTCAGACCAGTGACAATTAGAGTACCACAGGGTTCAGTCCTGGGTCCTCTCCTGTTTGGTATCTACTTCTCTGAAGTACAGGCTAACACAGAAGGTCTTTGGCTAACTAAATTCGCAGATGACTGCAAACTAGGAGTCATAATTGAAACTCCTAATGATGTGAAAATCCTACAAAACAGCCTCACGGAGACAGATGCCTGGTGTCTAAGCCATAGTCTCAAGCTCAATGCCAAAAAGTGCATTGTCATCCCCTTTGGTAAAAACTCTGTACCCATGAACTACCACATAGGCGGTAGTCTACTTAACACCGAAAGTGTGATAAGAGACCTTGGGACACAGGTGGACAGTAGTCTCTCCTTTGATAATCACATCACCACAGTGGTCAGGAAATCCTTCTACATGGCACACGTCATCACAAAAGGTTTCTCATCCAGAATAAAAGAGGTCATTGTTCCCCTCTACTCATCACTCATTAGACCCATTAATGAGTACAATGC
Source organism: Protopterus annectens (assembly GCF_019279795.1). NCBI lineage: Eukaryota > Metazoa > Chordata > Ceratodontiformes > Protopteridae > Protopterus > Protopterus annectens. Next base: position 1,651,123,250 of record NC_056741.1, on the reverse strand, counting down.
CCCTTTTGGTATGTATCTCACAAGACATCTACAACAACTGGAAAGGCCACAAAAATACCTCACAAAGAGGATTACTGGCCTCAAACAGATGCTTTATGCAGACCATCTCAAAAAACTCCAGCTTTACTCTGTCACATATCGCCTACTCAGAGGCGATCTCTGCCTAACATACAAAGCTATGTCAAACCCACAGCTGTTGGACATGCTCCACTTAAAGAAATCCCAATCCCTCTGAGCTACACACTCTTGGGACCTAAACCTTGTCACCACAATAAACAGAACATGCTGGAGGGATAGATTACTGTCCCAGAGACTTCCCATATTCTGGAACAGACTACCTATCTATGTCAAACAGAGCTCCTCATTAGCACTCTTCAAGAAAAATCTTGATGATTGGATGGGTAATAGGAAATTCACCCCAGGGATCACTTCTGTGGTTCTGCTTGACAGGGGTACAGGAAAATAATTTTCTTGAGTGGCGAAAGCCAGGGTACCTTTTTGGCTAGGCTTGTATAGGCGCTAGGGCCAATAGCCTAGTACCTACCTATGAACCTATGAACCTATAATGTGTCAGATCCTGGCCCCTGATGAGCAACTGACCTTGACTTTCTCCTTATTGAGTGTGGTGAGAAGGACATCAGTGTCTCACAATGGAGTGTCCAGTGATCAGAATGTTGGATTGTGTGGTGCTTTGCTTTATGGACTTAGAAGTAGAGGCTCCATAAGATGTGGCTGTATGTGTTGATGTGAGTGTTTTGAAAGAGTGCATTCAGAGCTGATGAGGGTATGAGTTATGTGTACTTTGTCTAGGAGGTCTTTGGATTTAGGAAGGTTAAATTTAAGTACCTCAGCATTGTGGGTCTGTGTGTCTGTTTTGAATAGTGTGTGATGGGTGCAGCATGTGTACTACTGACAGCTTTATTGACATTAGGATTGCTTTTATGTGACCGCCTTGCCTCCAGTGATGTTGTGTAAATACATCTCTCTCATATGCCATATCGGTCTGAGAATTAACTGGTTTTCAGTAAACATGAGGCAATTTCTACACTGCCTCAGGATGCCCATATCCACCAAGCTGGTAATAGTGGGAAAGTTCATACCATGGCAACAGGCCCTTTTGTATTGATTAGACAGATGGAGTAAGAATATTAAGTAATGTCAGGAGTACCCAGTTTGAAACTCTGGGGGCAGTCCTTGTCACTGCAAACTAGTTGCCCTGTGTGCAACTAGGTATTGTTTAAATTAACAGTGCTTTAAAGGAAAAATGTCAATCAAGGTGCCTGCCTATACAAGGCACTATCAAACACTTGGGGGGACTAATAAGTAGACCCTGAAGATTTATGGATGAAGTATTTAGGCAAATATTCTGAAATTAGGTTAGGCAGCAGCAAATCAACCAGTACTTACCAAAAGAAAGAATTAGCTTGCAAGAATGATGTAAAGAGAGGAGTTGCCTGAATGTCTACTGCCTGGCTACTAGTGCTGGTGTCACCACAGCTTCCAGCTGCTGGGATACAATGCTCCTTTGTTTCCTCTCTCACCAGAAGCCAAACAGTATCACCAGTCCTAAGCTGAGAAGCAGGCCACAGGCTCTTTGGTAATCCATGGTCTTATACCAGATGATGCAAGGGTCTGTAGGCTTGTAGCCTTTTCCTGGTAGATGCTTTGAATAGCAACCAAACAATCAGGAAGGTTATACACAAGCACTCATTGCCCAACCAGAAACAATTATTGATCAATGCATTCTGCTCCTTCTCTCAACAGGAGCAAAATATAAGCACAAATTCCAATCTGGCACCTATGAAGCAGTTATTAGACTTTCGTGTGATCAGCAATCTCCAGAAAATGTCTGTATGCTCCTTCTCTCATCAAGACAAAACAGAAGCACAATCCTGAGGAAATGAAGCAATACAAAATACAAGACAGCAAAAACAAACTAACTTTGCCCTCAAAGCAAGGTGAGCTTTTCCCTGTACTAGGCCTATTTCTGTGGCATGGACAGTTAAAACACAGGCTAGTGTTGACACTGATGGCATGAGTTTGATTGTGGCCTCTGAGCCATTCCTATTTTCCAACATGTTATACTGATAAAATGCACACAGTGCAAATATCCCATTATGTATGTACTGTCCATGTGCACTGTCATCTCAATTCAGCATGTCTGACATTCATATGTCATGTAATCCCCCTCTGTTACAATGTGAATTTGTATAACTATCATATCCTATATTATCATGTTAGCTTTTATTTATGTACATTGGCTCAGGAGCTGTGTATTCATTCTGACATGTATATTGCAAAATTGTTTTATTACAAATTTATCTTTGTGACATATGCACTTTCACATTATCGTACTAGAATTTCGGCATTTGCTCTCCCTTCTTGCATCTTTCTGTATACATCTCTTTGAATTCTGTGCACATTGTCTTCAGTACACTTCTTGTCTGGTAACCCATTTATTGTAGTTCCCCTTGTTGTTTTACATCCCCTCTTATTACTGTATAGATACGTTTCATTTATGTGCAGAGTACAATTTCCCTGCTTGTGTACAGCATGCATTATTTCTCTTTTGCAGCTGTCCACGCAAGCACGCTTATGTTTGCCCACAGAAACTTGTTTGTTTACTGTATGTGCTCATGCTGCTGAGCATGGTTTCCTTGCTGCCAACTCTGTTGCTGGCCATGGAAACATGCTTGCATTCATGCTGGCATGATGAGCAGTAACATATGTAATTAGCACTGCTGTACATCATGTAGGCTATATTTATTTTATCATTTGTTTTCCGGGGAAAGTCCGATTAGGACAGAGACTATTTTTAGCGAAGGCCCGGGGTGAAATACTCCAGATGCATGTCTTTGGATTGTGGGAGGAAACCAGAGTACCCAGAGGAAATCACGTGAATGCAGGGAGAACATGCAAACTCCACACAGAAGCCCCCCCCCCAGCAGAGAATCGACAGAGAACCTCTTGCTGTGTGGCAACAACATTAATCGCTGCACCACCCATATGATTTACATGATTGATCATGAATCCCAGGGTAAGTCTTTATGGGTACATTCAGGCCAGACACTAATAGCTATCAACATGCAATGTTTTGGATTTCTGTGATCTCACATTACAAGTTTTAACAATGGTTTATTTTAATAATTTGGTGATAAAGAGTAATAATTCCTGTACAAGTAGATTTCCCTTTATGTGTTTTGTTCCCTTATGGTTGGAAAACTGCATTTTCATAGTACTAAGTTACAATATCTCTCTATATATAAACATATATATATATATATATATATATATATATATATATATATATATATATATATATATATACACACACACATACATATTATATATAAATATAGTGGTGTGTATATACACACATTTTATTTATATATGGTTTTTGCTGGTTTGGTCGCTTGTTTGGTATATATCAAACATTTTTAGGTTCTTATTTTTATCAAAATATATCTTTTTACCACAATGCCAGCATTTTAGTGTATCGTGGGAATTGGGATCTTGCCCTTTTTCCATGCAGGAGGGATCTTAGAGTTGGTATATACAAGTAGTGGTAATGTAAACTGCAAAGCCTCCTACATGGTGGAGTGCAAAGGGGTTTACCCTTCACAAAATTTTGTTTGTTTTCAGTATTGTCCATTTTCACCATTTGTGGCAGATGGTAATGCCAATGCAATGGCCCTGCAGTGCAGTGAAATACAACTTACTGTTCATGAACTCCAAAGATATCAAAAATAATGATTGCACTCTTGAATGAATGCTCTGCACTAAAGAGGTAAATGCTAAGAAAATCTCAATTCCAATATTTGGTTTAAATTTTGAATTTACTGGTATTGTCTTGGAAAACTGGAAAAAATTAGTGTCCCTGGGCATGATTGCCAAGGAAGCCAGGATCATAGCATGGAACTGGCACAGTGATATGGCACCTTGACACCGTGAAAATATTGGAAAATCAGGGTTGATGATTATGGCTATAGTAGAACATTGCTGATTTCATGAAATAATGAATATAGATATTTTAAATAATGCTGTATTCTGTGCCGTATGTTTAACTAGAAGTGATACTGTAAATAACAAAACACAAACGTTTATTGTACCAGCCAAAGAAGTGTTGCAATCACTTCAAAAATGTGAACATTGCATTAAGGCAAACTTTTCTGCATTTAACTCACTAAGGACACGATCCAACTCCTCAAACTCAGAGATAGAGCCTGGTCTCAATACCAAGAGTCCAAAAACCAAACCTCCTATGAATCGTACTGACAACTTAAACCATGCTAAAAAAAAAGACAGCAAAAAAAAAAAAACTATTACACCTCAGCTCAACAGATTCACCATAATAAACTCCCAACATTCTGGGCAGCTTTAAATCAGCTCCTCAATCCTGGTCAGACCACTACACCATCCCCTACCACCAAATACCAATGAGAGTATAGCATCAAAATTTAACTCTCACTTCATAAATTCAGTACTGTCCCTAGTAAAAAGTGACATCACCAACACCAACACACTGGGATCCCAACCCTAGTTCCTTCACTATCAGACCTAGTCCAACCAATACCATCAAAACACTGTTACTAGAACTAAAACCCACTTCACTAGTCGCTGACCAGCTTCCAAATGAATATCTCCAACTGGCAGCAGAATCCATATCATAACCCATGTCTCTCTATCAATAGGACCATATCAAAACAATACATCCCCAACATCTAGAAAACCTCTTACATCATTCCCATGCACAAAGGCAGTCCCTCTACTGATTTAAATTATAGACCAATTGCAATACTCTAACCACTGGAAAAAAATTCTCGAAAAATGCATACATATGTAACTCAACTACTTAGAAGCCAATAACCTACTCTCCAATACCAAACACGGCTTCAGACTCAAACATAGCACCTCAGCCACTGTAAGCTTCACTAATACTATTTATGAGCTCAGAAACAAAAATCACCATGTATCTTCCATCTTCCTCACCATGTCAAAAGCATTAGATATGGTATCACACCGTATATTACTTAAGGAACTAGTTTCCCTTAACCTCTCCCATTTAACACCATCTTGATTTCATAACTACTTAACTGACCAACAACAATCAGTCAAGTGGCAAAATGAACCATCAACTCTGTCTCATTTGGGAGTACCATAAGGCTCAGTCCTCAGTCCTCTCCTTTTCACCATCTTTACAAGCTTTGCACAGTCACCAGCAAGCCACCATTATATAATATGCAGATGATTACCCTTATTTGTGCAGCCCCATCTCTACCAGAACTCCTAGAAAGGACCCCAAAATCCTAGATATAGAAAACTACCTCTCAAACCACCAAATGATACTCACTCCTAACAAAACAAAACTGATCTTCTTCACCAATAACAAAACTCGAACCCTCTTTCCTCCTTTCACTATATTCTTTGCCAACAAAACAAAAATCGTACCAATTGAACACACCAAATTCCTAGGTGTAATAATTGATAATGCTGCCAAATTTGATAAACATGGCACTATCTATAAAAAAGGTCCATACTAAGCTTGGAACACTACACAGATCCAAATCTTACCCGGCCGATAAAGACACCATTGCCCAAACCCACCTCTTTTCCACCCTTCTATATGCCTCTCCAATTTTCACTAACCTACATAAATCTGATATAAACAAATTAGAGTCATGCTACAATTAGTCAAATTTGCCACTAGTCATACCTACAAATCTCACCAGTGCTCTGCCCTTTGAGAACTAAACTGGATTGAACTATCAAATCTACTATCCCTAAACCAACTGTTGCCCACACCATAGTTCATAAATTCAATGACGTCCCTCCCCTCAAAAACCTAATTCAGGAATACAGCTCTGGAATGCTGAGATCTTCAGATAGCCTTAGTGATTTTTAGAAGCAGTTTAACAATAAGTTTGGGAATTCTCTCTTATCTAATCAGATATCCCAAAAAAAATGGAACTCCATTCCCCAACCCAGTCAAAGCACCCCTAATCCATCCAATTTCAAGTTATTGCTTATGGAACATCTAGAAAACTGGTGATGTTCCTGCACTGAACCTAGATGACCTTCAACACCCACTGGCAATACTTACCCTTTCTAACCTTTAACATGGCACCTTATCTCTTCTCTGCTTTCTATATATCCCCCATCTTTTTATTAACCTAAGAATTACTACTTATCTCAACAATTAAATACTCTATTGGACCATTAATGTATTTTCTTCTTTTGGCTTGAAGAGTAATTATTATGTTTCACCATAATACTGTCAATCATTTAAATACTGTACGCAGTCCTGTCTAAGTTGGTATGTTATGCTTGATTTTTGTGTCTACATATAGTACAAAGAAAGTTGCATAAATTAACATTCTCCAAATTTTACTTAATTTTGTAATGTATAACAACTGCTGTATGTTTGTTTAGCTGTATTGAAATGGCAATTTTCTCCCTGGGCTTCCACAGTAAAGGGCTTCTTGCCCTGCCAGACATTCCCAGTAAAAAATGTACAATAAAATAAATAAGTAAATAAAATTGTTACCAGTGAAATGTATAACCTCTGAAACACATGCTAGTAATGATACAATGCTTACAGAATGCAATTATTTTGCAATAAGCTATCTTCTAAAGTAAAGGTACATTACCCTGCTGATGATGCATAGTCAGTTAAGTGCAATTTCTTAAACTGATAGCAGAAAGCTGCAAAGACTGCTTGATTCAGGCAGTACAGTCATGCTAAGAGGGTGGGATGTATGCAAAAATAAAACCCTGTACTAACAAATTAGTGACACTGTATGCACTCATGGAGTTAAGAAATAGTAGTCCATTGCACAGCAAAAAGTACAAAATGTGTTTGAGAAGGTAGTTCATCCTGTTGCTGTAATCCCCAGTTTAACAAATGTTACAATAACTTGAAAAATTTTTCCAAGTGCAAAAAAAGAGAAAAAAGAAAGCAGTCCTTTTGGTAAACCTTCCTGTTACTGCGGGGAGGCAAACCAGCGAAAGGGTAAGTCTACAGATATATCTCTGCTTAAATTTATAAAAAGGGAATAGCAACCACCTAACAAATTTTATTAGTGCATATGAATCCAAAAACAGATCAGGGTATAGTGTTAAAAATTCCTAAAGGTACAGCAATTGGCTATGGATGCAAAGAAGAATCTACACCATTTAAAGAAATATGTCAGTGTGCACCTAGGACAGAGTAGCCTGAAAGGATAGAATCCATTGAAGAAAAGACTTGCAGAGTAAATTACTGCAGCCTGTAAGGGATGCAGAATAGAGAGCAGAACTGACTAGCAAGACTGAAGAGAAGGGATCATTCCTCTGAAGCATTGCTTTCTGAGGAAATTCTATTAGAAATTATGGGAAGTGCAGAACCCAAGCAAAACTGGAACTTTTTTTCATGATAAAACAAAGCCCCAGAAGTGAAGAACTCTAAATGGCTGGTGATCATGCATAGACTATTCCAATGCTTTTAAGTCAAGTAATTAAAAATTGGGACCAGTTAATACCATGTCTCCTGTTTGCCATTGCAGAAGTGACACAAGGCTTGACTGACATCAATCACTGCATTGTTATATGCCAAGCACCTTAAAGGACCATACGATATTGACAGAATTTGGGTAGATGACTCCCAAATGAGAGTCATAGAACAATGTAACTGCATACAAAATATTCCAAATGCGGCGATGCTCATTAACTATGGCTCCCCCAATACATTGCAACTTTGAATTTCACTTTATATTCCTGGTGAATTTAGTTTTCCCCAAAAGTATTACCCTCTTCCTCCTACTCTTCTTTATTCTCTTCCACACTCTACTACTCACCTTAAACATCTATAGATGATACACCAGCTGTATCATACCTCTTCTGTCTTAACTGCTAAGAGTCACTTGTCCCGGCCCTCTTCGATAACACACATCACACCAAATGACATCTGACGACCTTTATTAGATTTCCATAACATAGCTTTGATCACCAACATTATTAATTACAACTATTCATGATATAATTGATACTAGAATACAGCATAACCTCCTTGTAATGTTAATCAGGGCAGCGTACCTACTCACCCTGTCCCAGTAAGCAGCGTCCATACTTCTACTCACTTTACTTATGAAGCAGCATCCCATCTCACTTCATACACCATCCATTGTAATGTTAATCAGGGCAGCGTACCTACGCACCCTGCCCAACAAGCAGGGTCCATACCTCTGCTCCCTTACTTTACCTATGAAGCAGCATCCCAACTCACTTCATACACCATCCATTGAATTACCATCCACCAAATAAACACCATCCTTACCTCAGCTTGCGGATCTATTCATCAAGCGTCCTCCAGCTACTCATTTCCTTTCCCCAGATCCTTGAAATGAACACCCAGACATCAGAGGGGGAACAGAAGAGGGCAAGCCTATCCCTCTTCTCCACTTCCCCCACTGATAAAATAATCCTACACCCCACCAATGAAAAGAGGGTGGGTGGGTGGGTAGCAAGTTCACGCCAAAATGTGACTGCTTAACCCAACTACACTAGCCTAAACCTCTTAAGAACCTCCCCATCATTATCTCACTTCCTCCCAACCATCCCTGCCTCCACTTAACCCTTTCACCTCCCCAACCCACTTAATTCCCCCTAATATTAACCTAACCCCCCCCCATGAAGATGTCCCGGGACAACTTAGTTTGTGCCAAACTCCATTTGTCCCGGTCCCCTTCGATAACACACATCACACCAAATGACATTTGACAACCTTTATTAGATTTCCATAACATAGCTTTGATCACCAACTTTATTAATTACAACTATTCATGATATAATTGATACTAGAATACAGCATAACCTCCTTGTAATGTTAAACAGGGCAGCGTACCTACTCACCCTGCCCTAGCAAGCAGCGTCCATACTTCTACTCACTTTACTTATGAAGCAGCGTCCCATCTCACTTCATACACCATTCATTGTAATGTTAATCAGGGCAGTGTACCTATTCACCCTGCCCAGCAAGCAGGGTCCATACCTCTGCTCCCTTACTTTACCTATGAAGCAGCATCCCAACTCACTTCATACACCATCCATTGAATTACCATCCACCAAATAAACACCATCCTTACCTCAGCTTGCTTATCTATTCAGCAAGCTTCCCCCAACTACTCATTTCCTTTCCCCAGATCCTTAAAATGAACATCCAGACATCAGAGGGGGAACAGAAGAGTGCAAGCCTATCCCTCTTCTCTGCCAAACAGCCTGACCAGGCTGTTCCCCCTCCCTTCTACCCATAATTGTTCAATCCACTTCCCACAAAGGGAAGGGTCAAGCCAAACATCATTTGATGTACAATAATTACCTGGACATTACCAGCCCTTGGCAATTACCTAATGCTTACCAAAGCTTCACCTGCCACTGGAGCAAGAATACTCAACCCCAATCACCAACACTACCCGACCCCTAGCAAGGAAGACCCCAGCTAACAATATAATGTGAAGTTCAATTCTGAATATCCCCAACAATTTCAAGCAAACAAGACATTACCTTGTGAGTACATATTCAGCTTCACTGCTGGAAAAACAAACTTTTCATCCCCTCCATCAGCTGCCGCATTCCTCAGCCTTCAATCTTGTCTGTCAAGTCCACGTTCCTTTCGCCCATCACATAAAATCCAGTCTGCACATCCCATCTGCCACCTCAGTGATCTATAAAGAAAAGGACAAAATTAAATCCTCTAATATGTAGAGAAGGCTCCACCTTATACCCACCTATTCCAATTTATAGCCACAGCATTTTAAGCCTGCATCTGCAAGAAAGAAAAAGACAGGTAAATCATCCAAAATACATAACCCCATTCCAAGACATCTTCAAGGACATCCTATCCTGCCAACCCAGGCAGGAATGTACCACCACCAAAATAAGTCCCTGTAAGTGACATACCATCATGCCCAACTGCAACTCGTCCTTCCACCCAACTGATCTCTTAATGATTAACTGAAATTATGTGTATAATGAATCAATTGCATAGTCATCCTGGCATCCTACCCACTACCCTTATACTGGAACAAACATCTGACATCTAAGTCTACCTTATTAATGACTTCAATCCCATGAAAGCCCACACAATTCATGGCCATGTCCCTCCTGGGAAGGGCAACATGTGCTGCATATGAAATAAGTAACGTTAACTACCTAAACGTGGCTAAGTTAAAAGCACCGTAGGGCCATTAAGCTAGTAGCTGTCCATGATCCTGGAATTGGTGCGACTCATCCCCCCCCCCCAGTGGAAACCCCAGACTCCCCATAAACAATCCACGACCCTGCAATACCCTGCTCTGAACATCCAGTTTCCTCCCTTGTCCACACACCACCCAAGATGCACTAACTCTGATGTGTCTTATTGAGTACCAATTGAAGTATGAACCAGCTACTGTATTGTTCACCACTTCAGTAAGCAAAACTCAAACCCCAGCAGCACCACTACATTTCAATTCCACTGCTTTAGGCCACTGAGAGTTACAGTCTGCACTTCCTCTGCCTGTGCTGTCATTGCACACCACTCTACCGCAATAACTTCTATCACATTTGAGAATGCTACCTTCATCTCAAAAAAAAAAAAAATTTGCAAGTCCAATATACACATGCCAAAAACATCTGCTTACAGCCCTTCCCCTTGAAGCACCATCTCTTTCCTGCCCATTGAAAGCAGTTTACCTACATCTGGCTGAACACCCATACTTGGCGTGTAACAATATGTTATCTTGCAAACAGCTTATGCCTTTATATACTAATGACCGAAATTACACCTTGATTATAAAATAGACATCTTCCGTTAGGGTCTACTCCCCCCCCCCCCACCTTAATATTCTGCTGTAGTACCTTATCCTGCCTAGTCTTGAATAGCCTCTTGCACCATTTAAAACCTAACCAGTTAACTGAAATGCCAATAGAAATGGGATTTGTAATGATCCTAATAATGAACTGACCACGTGAAATATACTATGAAATTCAACTTATTGGTGTAATGTAGCTATCCCAATAGGTGTACTGTTGGACAACTGTATTGCCCTGGTCCTAAGTATATTAGTAGACCACCTTCTTAACATTTGGTTTCCATTAAATATGCTGTCAGATAACAAAAGAAACCATTCCAGTAAACACTTAACATATTTACCAATGAACCTATGTTATCGCTGAATAACGCATTTTAGTGCTCTTACTTGGGATCTTGTGTTTAATACCAGAAACACTGTTAGATTATGACTTTATAACTTTCTTTTCCTCAATGAATGCTTCACCAACCTGGACTAGATTAATTCCTTGTGCTACTGAAAACTGTAATCCTCCCCCAATGCAAATCTCAGCATCTTCCCCCATTTGCATCCTATACCTGACTGCACTCCACCACTGAACCTTTCCATGGCATCACCTGTACCAATTGAAATCACATCTACCATCTTCCACCAAACCAAGGGGTTGCACAGCACCCCAGCCACCAAATGATGCAGCAGCACACCAGAACATATTACCAAAGCCATCCACCACTAGGAAGCTGGGCTAGAAGGTTCTGCTTTAGCAGGAATTGACAGAAGGGTATTAAATCTGAATGTCAAATGTCTGTCCTTATTTTCTAACTGAAGTCTTTGAGGAATCAACCTTAGCTGCCAGAAATCCCCCAATGTTATCAACAGCTAAAACCTGAAACAAAATTAACTAATTCTGTAAATCTGTACCATTGATAGGCATGCAGAGAGTCTCCAACCCCCCACCCCCACTGCCATTACAGCTCCCCATGCAATTAACCAGGCACACAGAAATAGGCCTGTATGAAGCCCAGCCTGGATGGAACAGAACAGAGGTCTACTATAAGGAGTGTTTTGATAATCATTGAAAATGATTGGCACTTCTAAAACTGCAGTGGTTTAAACTTCCCAGATATGTTATGCCTTATAATAAATTAAATAGTGTCATGTATGCAGAAAGTTTGTGAACATACCAGATTTATTAAAATCGATTGTATGTATGTGTTGTCTTCACAACAGATAACTCTATTTTAAAGTATACACTAAAATAACTGTTAAGGAATAAACTATTTGTAGTTTTTTTTTTTTTTTTAACATGTTCTTCCTTGAGAAGAATGGAGCTCCCTAGCATCCATCAGTTGCCCTATGTGCTTGCAAGAACAGCCCCTACCAAATGGCTGCTACTAAAGGCCAAAAGCAGTTTGTCCTGGTCCGCCTTCAGAACCAAACCTCTCCTCCCCCCATAGCCGCTAGTGCAACTGATGCAACAAATACCTTGTCCTGCATCTGAAAGCAAGCATCCAACCATTGTACAAATCCACCTCCAGCAGGGCAAAGCTGACACTGACCTCCTTCTTATGTAAGCCCCCCCCTACACCGTATGTTAAGTTGTACCTCAGCAGCCCTACCCAGTATCCCAGTACAAGAAGGGCTGCAAACCAGAACCCCCAAGTCAGGAACCCTTCACAGTCATTGTCCCCACCACAAAGAGCAGGTGGAATGCATAAAACTAGAGAAGTTAACAGAATAGCAGGTCTTGCCTGCCTACGCTGAAGATAAGAGCCAACTACCATATACATCCTGATTTCCAAATTGTGATCTGACATGATCACCACTTAAACGCACAATAATCAGAGGCAAGAATCTGGCTGTACTGCAAAACACTGTTCAACCGGGCATACTCCTTAATATCCCCTGTCTCTTCATGAAGAAATTGCACAACTATTGCCGCCATGCGTGTGCACAATGGCAGCCCTTACCTCATCTCACTCAAGACCCAGGAAAAACAGCTAGCAGCTTTGAATGAGCACCTGCTTCAACGAGTGATCAGCGACACATAGGCAAACTTCGCAATCAAAGCTAGTTCATCAAGGAACTAAAGCCCCCACCGACCATGCACACTCAACCGCTCATGAAGACACCCAAACCAGCCACCAAACCTTTACTAGCAAACAAAGGCACTCCACAAAACTCAGTACCGCTGAAACACCTGCTACTCCAGACAGCCGTAACCACTCCTGCCTGCCATGCAATAGTTCTTAACTCTCAATTGCTGTGAAGACAACTTTGTCAACAGCCCAAACAAAAAGGAAGCTGCCAGCCCACACATCCCCAATTCAACCACACCCTGCTGCAGCCCACCGTCAGCAGAAACCAAGAAATGGCACAACAACAAATTAACCATGTTAAGCAGCTTCCAACCACAATCACCAGCAAATAAAACAAATGCTACTACCCGAAAGGCCACCCAAGCAGCATTGACTTACTTACATAAATAAACTGTCAGGGCTGAAAAACAGTAATCCACCAAGACCTCTCCAGCTCGCCTATATAGCAACAAGTCCGTTTTTTTTTTTTAATTTTTTAATTAATAATTGCCGATGCTACTCCGCACGTGAACCGGAAGCAACATTTTCCCCAAGGCACTCGCAACCCATGAAATGGCCATCACAGCTCCCTCCAGCCCACAAACCACCACCGAACTAAGCCATGACAGGAAAGCCACACCAAGTGAACACACATAGATGCGTCTTTTTTTTTTTTTTTTTTATAATACAAACCCATACAAACCCCAGAATAGACAGCGCACATGCACTGCCTCCACTGTCAGCACATATCCATGGCCCGGGAAAGCACCCTCAATGCACTGAGTGGCCCGCACAACAAGATCAAAAGAAACTCATCCTAGTCTCTGGGAACACCACATCTGCCCAAGCCAACAGCCTCACCAGCAGCCGCCACAATGGCAAACAGCAACAGAGAAAAGCCAACATCAGACCCACACACCTGAACTGGTGCTGGAAGTCAAACAAATGCAGCTCTGACAGACTCAAGCAAGCCAACTTACCCAACGATTCTCTGCGGACTCAAAATGCTACCTGCCTAAACCACCACGGTTTAATACTATACACTAGAACACCAAAAAGGAAAAAAACTAAGGGTAATGCTGCTCAATGCCAGAAGTCTCAATCTCAAGATGCACGCACTCGAGGCCCTTCTCAATATGGAGAACATCGATGTCTGTGCTGTGACAGAAACCTGGTTCAAGGCTCCTGAGAGCACCCCAGCACTAACAGGTTTCACCTCATATCATGTTCGGCCCCAAAATCTGGACAACACCAAGAAAGGAGGGGTGTCCATATTCATAAAGGACACCCACACCTCAAGGTTGGTGGCAGCGCACGATGCATCGGAGACCATCCAGGTGCAATTAACCATAGGCAAGACTGCTCTGCAATTTGTAGCATGTTACAGGCCACTCTCTCAAACTCAGGAACCTCATATGGCCTTCCTGAAAACATTGGAGGGGATAAATGTATCTCCAAACACCATCATACTAGGTGACTTCAACTACCCTAATATAGACTGGGAACACTACTCAAGCCCGAACACTCTAACCCAAAAATTCCTGGAGTTAATAAACTCAAATGCCATGGAACAACTAGTCACCATCCCCACAAGAGGAGAAAACATACTTGATCTCATCATCACGAACATGGGATCAAAATGTTCAACACCGGAAGTATACCCCTCACTGGTGAGATCAGATCATAAACTAATCTCGCTGGAGGTCCTCATCCCGCCCCCACCTGAAACAAAAAAGACCACAGTGAAAAACTTCTCAAAAGCCGATTTCACACTTCTAAAAACTAGTGTGGTCTCCTTTAAGGCCCCTGAGCCAGTGGTAAACATTACTCAAACTGCTGAATCACTTACAAATGCCTTCTACCAGCACCTACAGGACTGCATGGATCAGGCAATCCCAAACAAAACTAAGACTCTCTGTACCAAAGGCAAGCATCCAGTCTGGTGGACCCCAGCCATAAACAAGCTCTACAACAAAAGGAGGAAGCTACTACAAGATAGAGCAAAATCCTTGAAAGGTAAGACACCTTTGATCATTATAAGTAAAAAACTAAGAGCTCTCATAAAATCATCCAAGGCAAATTTTGAGAGAAAAATCGCCAAGGACTCTAAAGAGAATCATAAGGCCTTCTTTAGCTATGTTAGAAACCTAGGAGGAAACTCCCAGATATGCTCAGAATTAGTTCAAAATAATGTGAAAATTACTGAACCTACACACATTGCCAACATACTGGCTGACAGGTTCAGTGCAAACTTCTCCCCCCCCTCCCCCTCAAAAGGAGAGATATCTATTCCAGAGGATTGTAGCCACCCAAACATCTCCAACGCCCAGGTGAGAACTGCCCTCACTAAGGCAAAAAACACAGCATCCATGGGACCGGATGGTGTCCCCGGCTGTGTGCTTCATGAACTCAACGAGGAATTAAACCCACAGTTAGGACAGCTGTTTAATCTTAGCCTCACCTCAGGATACATACCCAAGGAGTGGCGCACGGCGACTGTGGTCCCACTTCATAAGGGCGGTGCCTCCAGAGACCCTGGAAATTACCACCCCATTAGCTTGACAAGCCTTATCTGCAAAGCCATGGAGAGGATCATAATGGAACTCATAAATAAAGACATAGGGAACTTGCAGACTTTGGATCCAACCCAGTTTGGCTTTGTCAAAGGCAGATCCTGCCTCTTAAACTTGGTTGACTCTTTCGAGACAGTCACCAAGGCCATTGATGAGGAAAGGCAGTCCATACAGCCTACCTCGACCTGGCAAAGGCCTTCGACACAATACCCCACTCAGGTATCATCGAAAAACTCATCAGCTTGAATGTAAACCCATACATCACAAGATGGGTTGCAAACTGGCTAAGTGACAGAACCCACAGGGTCAGAGTTGCTGGAGTCATGTCAGACTCAAAGCCTGTCACAAGTGGTGTCCCACAGGGCTCAGTCCTGGGTCCACTCTTGTTCAGCATCTACTTTTCTGAAGTACAAGCAAACACAGGAGGGTTATGGCTGACAAAGTTTGCAGATGACTGCAAACTGGGCGCCATAGTCGAAAACACATCTGACACAGATATCCTCCAGAAGGGCCTCACAGAAACGGATAACTGGTGCCAGAGCCATGGCCTGAAGTTAAACGCCAAAAAATGCATAATCATATCCTTCGGGAAAAACAAGGTTACCCCTAGCTAACATATAGGTGGCAATCCACTGAGCACAGAAAAAGTCATCAGGGATCTGGGGACCCAGGTTGACAGTAGCCTTTCGTTTGACACTCATGTTGCTAAAGTAGTTAGGAAAACCTTCTATATCGCCCACCTGATCATGAAGGGATTCACATCTAGATCAAGGGAGGTCATCGTCCCCCTGTACTCATCACTCATTAGACCTATGATTGAGTACAATGCCCGTTCGAATGTATCTGACCAGACACCTGCTGCAGCTTGAAAGGCCCCAAAAGTTCCTCACCAAAAGGATAAAGGGTCTCAAAAATATGTCTTATGCTGCCCGACTGAAAGAACTCCAGCTCTATTCAGTCTCATACCGCTTGCTCAGAGGTGACCTGTGCCTGACATATAAGGCCATGTCAAACCCAGATTTGATGAATATGCTTCACCTCAAATAATCTAGATCCCTCAGAACCACAAGGGCGGGAGACTTAAACCTTGACACGGTTATAAATAGAACGTGCTGGAGGGACAGATTCATCACCCAGAGACTCCCTATGCTGTGGAACAAAATCCCGGTACATGTGAGGCAGAGCACCTCTCTGGCCTTGTTCAAAAGGAATCTTGACCAATGGATGGGAGATTGCAGATATACCCCAGGGATTACTTCAGTGTCACTGCTTGACAGAGGCACAGCAAAATGATAGGCATAGTTTTTATTCAAACTAAAGGGGTGGCGAAAGCCACATAACTATGGGCTAGGCTTATAAATGCCCTTGGGCAGATAGCCTAGTATGAACCTATGAACCTATGAACCTATAAGAAGTGCCATAAAAAAAAATACTACTGCTTTTAAAACTCTAAAAACTGCTAACCAAACCTAGATAATGAATATAACCCACCTCTTCCATAGACCACTAGTCTAAGGCCTACCTGACCACACCAACACCTACAGGTCGTCGTGGACGTAGAACTTGCTGTAGCAAGTTCACGCCAAAATGTGACTGCTTAACCCAACTACACTAGCCTAAACCTCTTTAGCCCCTCCCCATCATTATCTCACTTCCTCCCAACCATCCCTGCCTCCACTTAACCCTTTCACCTCCACAACCCACTTAATTCCCCTTAATATTAACCTAACCCCCCCACCCATGAAGATGTCCCAGGACAACTTAGTTTGTGCCAAACTTCATTTAACCTATGTTCTATAGCTTATCTCCATTGCCTCATTTTAGTTTTGTGTTAGTCTTCTCAAATCTGTTAATGTATCTGCTACTACATCCCATTTATCCTATTTTCGATCATTCTGTGAAAGCTATATGCAGTCACTTTTCATGTCCCAGTCTCTTTTTTCATACTAGCTCATGTTTCTGTGATACCAGCAGTATCCACCTTCATCTGTTTCTTGCACCTTCCCACACTACTGTATATGGATTTTCATTTGTACAGCAGACAAGGTGTTGTTGAGATGGGGAAGAAAGAAAGTCTATCCCTGGGATTCATGAAGCTTGGCGCAAGGCTGGCATTAGGCTTGCGCCGACCATGCGGCATGAAGATGGCGCAGTAGTGCCAAATGCATATCAATGAAGGCGCGCTGCTGCCACAGCCACGTGCATAGGAAAGGAGCGCGAGTGAATAGGGCGTGTTGAAGTGCCGCACGGAGGCATGGAAATGTCAGCTGTCGACGTGCAACCTAAAATGCTTGCATATAACAATTTGCAAGCAATAGTAATCACATCTGTCAGTGTCCATGGATACTGAAACGTATGCAAAGCATGCAAGACAGTTCCTGCAAACACAAAATGAAAAAGCAAACACAAATGCACGGTAGGGAATAACGGGTCCCTATCCCGTGAACAAATGACATTGAAAACCGTGTGCCCATAGTCCAATGCAGTGTAGATAGTTATACCAAGTGGAAGTGAAACGCATCATATTAAGCATGCTGCCAATAGGTACATCTAGCCCAATGGTCAGGGTCACCAGCTGACCCATATTGTGAGGGAGGGTACATAGCTGGGCAGATGTGTCCATAACAAGTAACACAATAATGTACATATGTAGCGACCATATGACCGAATTATATCCCACAACGCATGTAATAGTCACATACAATAGGTATGTCCGGATTTCACATACCAAATGTGACAGGAAATAGAATAAGCATGTAAACGAAACAGAAGGAGCATATAAACCGCTACAACAATAAAGCAACATGTAGGCTGAAAAGAACAGTATTATCAGTACCGTTGACTGTGGGTACATGTTGTTCAGTACATTCGGATATGTGTCCAGAATATATCCCATCCTGGACATAGGAAAAGGTGGCATCCTACCAATGATTAGAGCAGTCGGCCAAAATCCGCACATCAGCAGTCCAAGCCGAGCTTCTCAGGATGTGTCACAGTTGAACGGGTATTACCTGGGTATACCAACCATGTCATGAAAGTTAAGTATGGGCGTGTACCTATGTGCGTGAGGTATAGCATGTGGAAAGTCAAACATGGCAGGGTAGACCACACAACCATACAGGTACCTGACATATGTAGGGTATGCAATGTGTTACCTTGACTGTGTCATGGGCCATCAACCAAAGCAGTGATGGATGGAGTGTCAGGAATATGTGTGTGTGTGTGGGGGGGGGATGGGTAATGGTATAATCCTCCAAGGCGACACTGTGTCGTATGCAGAATAGGTGAACTGGAGGTGTATGAGGGAACACAGGGTGAAGCAGAAAGAAACACAAAAACATGTATACACATCTGCAATACAACCAGACAGGCCATACTGTAGAACACAATCCCACAAACATATGAATATTAAAATGTGCGATACAAATGTATAGACATGTCACCGGCACATACCCACAGATTGGTCCTGATGGAACTGGCCATATCAAATGCAACACACCTGGATGCATAGTGGACTACCCAGCATCCCCTCCACAGCACACAACCCGCTCCCATACCTGAACGTCCACTAAATCCAGCCATACTTGGCCTACTGGTTTGGTGCAGCCACATCTACACATAGTGACCACTACGCATATGTAGTAGGCAGTGTCACCCTAGGCAGTTTCAGGATTGCAAACTATGTATCCCTTGCATGTAAAACCCCCAGCACATTTTCATAATGCCAGAAGAATGTTCGGTATTTGTCTTGTTTTGGTCTTGTCCAATTTTTGGGATATCCCTCATGGGATAAGTAACCTGTGTAAACATTAGAATGGGTATGAAGACACGAAGTCCAGTCCTGTAGATATCTGGACACAAGTTGGAATGTGCAGTAGTGGTGCACGAGACTATCCAGCCCTAGATGGTCATGCAGAACCTACTACCCAGGATCAGACACCTGCCCGTGACGCACGTGTCCCGACACGAATAAGCGAGAGAATATATTGCACACATTCACATAGTGGCACATGGTATAAGGGTGATGAAGGCACTGACGTAAACAGGATACCCCCTGATCCACTGTGTGAGGGACAATTAATGTGTGTGTAGGTGTGACCTGACCAACAATGATACAATGCCAAATGTCCTGTGATTGTAGGAAATAACTATGTACCATACTGCATGTAACAGTTGCCTAAAGCGGTCACATCAGGATAGAATAAACGTAATTCGTACAAGAAACAGGCAAAAAAAAAAAGTGCCAAAGGTATAAGGCTCACAGCTAGGAAACAAATGAATGTTCTAAACCTGCACTGACCATGGCTATGTGTTGGCCCAAACAATCTGGTGTCCTCAGTAGGATTACCATTTGTCCCGCTTTGCGAGGGACAGTCCCTCTTTGGACAGTTGTGTCCTGACAAAATACATTACAAATGGCAAATGTCCTGGGATTGTAGGACATAATTATGTCCCATATGTTATGTAATAGTTGCAGAAAATAATTATTTCAGTATCTAAAATACCTAAATGTTACAAGAAACAGAATAAGCAACTAAACCGCTACAACAATAGGCTTTTATTTAGGCAAATATGTAAGTTCTATCCTTTGTATTGACCGTGGGTATGTGTCGGCTTGTAAAATCTGATTTGTGTTCCGAAAATGTCCCATCTTGGCTATTTGAAAGGGTGGAAACCCTAGTCCCCAGAATACATCCCAACCTGTACATATGACAATGTCAACGCTACCAATGGTCAGAGCATTCGCACAATAACTGGCCAGCCTCTTAACCACTCACAAAGCCAGTGACCTTTGGGAGAAAGGTGTTGAATGAGAATGACTACTTACAACAACGAAGAGTAATAGATGCATTTAACTGCAGAAAATTAATAGTATTACGAATCTGTCAACACATTCCAAGTTAATAGTACTAATATGGTAGAAGTGTCCGTGATTGTCCCTGAGTTGTCATAGCCTTGTTCCTGTCACTGTAGAAATGAGTCCCCGAGTATCACAGAGGTCCATACACGTAAGTATACCAACCGTCACATCTGTTGACAGGACTATTGCATACCTGTAGTGAATTTATAACAGATATCCAGAATAATATTCATCGTATCTATAAATGAATGAAATAGTCAAATGGGAAGGGAAACACATGGAAACCACCCCCAAACCTGCATTATGTAGTGGAACCACTCCCCCCCCTAAATTATGTACCGCCGACCCAATAATGTGGTCAGAAGTGCCCAAACACCTGCATCTGTAAACACAGGTAGAATGTTAAAATCTGGACAAACTCTGTTCATGTGCTACGTCTGATCTTTGAACAGCGCCAGGGCAGTCCTAGTCACCAGTTGGCCGAGCCTAAACCTGGACCAGCACATGAACACCCTGACAACCAAGCACGCATATGTGCGAGGACTATATGCGTAGGAGTTCTGAATATCTTTGGAGTGAGTAGACTTGCAGCACGGGTCCAGAGCAGTAGGAAACAGGGAATGTCCTAATTGTAGTACTGTGGTTTCCCCAGCAGGAGAATGGATGCCTGCTGTGTAAGGGAAGTGATGAGGCATATGTCAGAGTAGCTATGAACCATGGGTATACATATAAATGAGCCAGAACACCAATAGTGTAGTGGTTACAGCATCCGCCCAACGTAAAGGCATTTCCGGTTCAAATACGACTATAGCACATATTAATTATGTAATGAATGCCTCTGTGCTGTAAAGCCAACATTTATAC
The DNA here is from genome assembly GCF_019279795.1 of Protopterus annectens. Classification (NCBI taxonomy): domain Eukaryota; kingdom Metazoa; phylum Chordata; order Ceratodontiformes; family Protopteridae; genus Protopterus; species Protopterus annectens. Next base: position 1,651,102,069 of record NC_056741.1, on the reverse strand, counting down.
ATGTAAAGGTGACCGCGTTCACATGGGTCCGTTAACCGGATTCCATCAAAGTGGTACTTTCATAAGGAATAAGGCACATGTAATCCCAAAGAAGTGCCTGTAAACATATGTAACTCAGAATAAGTAGATGCAAGTGCGCCTGCACGGGTGTACGCAGCTATTAGCATAGCAAATGTATGTTGTCTTGTACAGCTGTAACTTTTATATATATAGATAGATGTCTGTATAGTTAAATATCCACAGACATAAAAGAAATATGCAATTATATATCTACATATTTATCTATATATACACATATATATAAATATATATATATATATATATATATATATATATATATATATATATATATATATATATATATATATATATATATATATATATATATATATACATATATATATATATATATATATATATATATATATATATATATATATATATATATATATATATATATACAGATAGATATGTAAGGAACGCCGAAAGACGAAAGCAAACATAAGGGTTGTGAAGGGAATCCAGAGCAAGTGAGGAATTATGAAGTGCTCGCAGCGTATGTCACATAAAGCTGCACAAGTGTGAGTAGAGCACCGCTCTTCACACCAGAGGCAGGGTTATACCAGTGGCCATAACATTGTTGAAGTGCTACGTCAACATTGTAAACATATGGAATGTAGTACATGTTGTGACCACCTACACTTGTAACCCGCAAATCGTTCGTAATCCATAACACCAGAAAAGGCACGTATGTGCAAACATGAATGGATGGTGAACCTGTGAATACACGAGGTGGTACAAAATGTGTGTAGGGCCCCAACGCTCATGAGAGGGCAATGTGTAAAGGTGTGTCATGGCTGCGATATCAGGTGTATAATGGCTGTTATGCGTGGAAACTCAACACGGGTGTGCAGGAGAAACTATGGATATGTGATTATGGACACAGGAGTGCTAGGGTATGTTGCGCCGGGTGCAATGGAGTGGCCTGTGGAGGTCAGCTAGTACGTAGGTGCGATTCCCAGATAGAGCGTTGTTTGCGTGGAGACATGCGTGATTGGGCGTATCGTTGTCGGACGTTGTGTGTCAGGGCTGGCAGCCCGGCACGTAAAACCTATATGCCACCCATGAGCAGAACGGAGTTCTGCTGTGACAAACCCAAACCGGGAAAAGCAGAAAAACACAGCTACATGAAGACAACAATATGTTGACGTACAGTCACAGTAACACAAACACACATCCTATCAACAGTAATAATATGAATGTGCACAGAAACAAACACAGTAGCAGGAATAATAGGCTGTGCATACGAGTAATAGGTCGAATGACACTATCACATCCCAGTTAGCAGTGGCACCCCAGACATGAAAAACGTGTGACATCTGTCCGCTGTATAACGTGCAATATACTGAGCACAAGTTCACCGGAGTTAAGTGTCGGTGTCATAATGACTAAGGCAATAGTATGCTGTTGAAGCAGAGATAAAACCCAATACGCATGTGTAAGTGTCTATGTCCGGGAAATGTATGGGTTAACGGACACACAGATGTATATATAGATAAAAACATATATATACATATATCTATATTAATTTACATACACATATATATTCATACGGATATATATATATATATATATATATATATATATATATATATATATATATATATATATATATATATATATACACACACAAGGATATACTACGGATATATATAGAGATATATATACACAAACAACAGGTAGTGATATATACATATACACACAAAACAAAATATATATGTCAGTGTAGATATACACATGTACATAAATAGGTTACTTCACAGCAATTAGGGGTAACATCTTTACAGCCCGGGCATATGTGACTGGGAGGTCCAATAAATAAACGTTGCACCCCCCACATCGCCCAGCTAGGCCGGACAGACATACAGACAGGCAATACAGATCAATACACTGCCGCTGTCCAAAACACCGGTAGGAAAGTACCAGTGGGAGAGTTCTGCAAGGTCTACACTTTAAACATGGATAACGGTGTCCCTTGCGGGACCCCAAAAATTCAGGGTACGTGTGAATCTGCTGACATTAATACGAGCAGGATGTAGGTGTACATGGAACAGTAGGTTGTGCAAGTGTGATAATGCATGGGTTGACAAAACATACAACGTGTCCTGAGACGGGGAGAGTGGGCAATGTGTAGGGGTGTGCTCATACCCCAGCTGCACTCACAGTAAGTATTTGTCATGACTGCTGTAGAGGGGTGCCAGGTAGGTGGACCATGGGTATGCATTAATGGGCTTAAGTGTGCAGGTGCTGGTTGGCAGAGATGTACTAGGCCCGCCCAGTGGAAGTCATTAATATTCTTATGTGGGCATAGCATACGCCTACACCTCCCAAACCTGAAGAGCACATCTACCGGATAGTCTGTAAACCATCGGGGGAATATATAGAGACCAAATCAGTGCCGTGTACCCGATTAGCATGGACGTCCATAGTTATGTATCAGAATGTAACAAAGTTCAACTAAACACTTCTAGAACTAGTAACATTAGGTGAACAGGTGGCGGAATACAGGTAATGACAGATGACAACATGTATGAGTCATAAACAGCATGTACCTTGACAAACGTGAATGAATACATATGCTCTGTGACTGTGAATGTGTCTGGTTAATAGAACCAATCATCTAAATGTGTCCCACAGGGTGTTATGCATTGTTCCTGATACAGTGTTCATTCATACCCATTGGTATGTGAGTTCTGCTACTGACGGAAAGTGCATAATTTGCTGACCACCTCAGGTAGATGATAGCATAATAGAAGATGTTCAACACCCATATGCCTGTGAGGGACACACCCGTCTGGACAGTTGTGTCCTGCAAAGTGACAGTTATGGCACATGGCCTGTGAGTTCGGGAATGGAGGCTATATAGTGTGTGTAGTGGTGTCAGACATCAATTTGTTGTATCAATAACAGCTACATGTAATAGGAAACAGTATTATCAATTATAATGCTACATGAATAACCTTAACGTATGCAAACCGTGGAAGTCGTCTGTTTACTACTGGCTGTGGGTATGTGTTGCCTTGACACATGTGATAGCTCTACATATAGGGTCTATAGGGCTGCCACCATTCTGAATGGCCAAAGTGGAACCTGCTCTGTAGAAATGTCAGATGTACCAGGGCAGAACATACCTACAGCCATGCATAGTACAGAAATATGCATATCGGAACAACTCAAAGCGTAGTCTAGCAGCAGTAAAGTTGCTTATGCTACTACATATGACATATTGACGTGTCAGGTATACAAGACCTGTAACAAGCAACCAGTAAAGACACGTACAACATGAGAATGTCCCCTAATCAGGACAGTTGCAATGGCTAGAGTATTGTCCATACAACTCAACTGTCCCTGAATGTCAGGTATGTCTCTGAGTTTGACTGAAAGTTTAACTCTGTCCCTCTTAATCCCTCCTAAAATTATTGGCTGTTGAAGGACAGGTGGTAAATAACACTTACTGACTAATGACAATAAGTAAGAGTTATAAACAACTGTTACTTCAGAATATGTGTATTAAGTCACATGCTCTGATTCTGTCAATGTTTCAAGTTAATAGCACTACTTATGTAAACGTGTCCCTGATTTTTCTTGACCTGTCCCTGATTCTGTAGAAATGTGTCCCCGATTGGTGGAGAGCTCTGGTATTGTCACATGAGATATGTGTGATGAGGGAGCGTCCAATGCAAAGTGGGAAAGGTGTCACTCCTACAGTCTCCCGTCGTGCAATCTGAAAGGTGGGCAACGTGCAGTAGGTATGCGGTAGCATGACTCGGCAGACAGCTGCATTAACAAACTCAAGTCACATGTCAGCATTGCAGAGTATCGGTTCCCATGTATCAGGCAGATGGGAGCAGATCGTATGAGGAACACATATATAATAAGATTACATCACTGGACAGGCCGCCGAGTCCGTACAGTCAAGCGACTGCCGTCGCAAAATGGTTATACATACCCGATACTGTAGTCATGTAGTCCGATGTAATACACATCACAAGGGATCGAACACACCCAGCGTTAGTGACAAATGTAAGCGGAAATGTCGGTGAGTGAGCGGCTGTAAGCGTGTTTGTCTACCAGTATGCCAGTAGTGCACTGTCAAAGAAATGTGGAGTCTAACCATGTATAAGGTGCTGTGACCAGAGGTCAGCAGTGCTTAACAATGTGCAAGCCCACGCACAACTGCTCCCACCTGCTGGAATGTGCCTTACCCAGTCTGTATCCAAAGGCGTCGGCCTGTCCGCAAACAAAGTACCGCCCTATACACGTGATGGTAGAAGTACCCTGCACACATAGCTCATGTGAATTTACAATAGACCATGGCATATGTACAGACAATAGACCACACACACATCATACAGCGCAGACATCCAACAGTATAGCAATGTACTGGCAGATATGTCCGAACCACTGGTGTATGCATGCCTGGCCGTCCTGTGTTTCAGTGTGTGAGCATGCCCAGTATGACTGTTACGCATGTTGTCAACTGACATTACTGTCATACCGTCATGTGTGTGAGCATGCCAAGTATGGTCAACTGTATTGCATGTGTCACATGTCCAGATAGTTAGTACTGTGTTGCTGACCCCTCCGTTTTACACAGACAGGTGTCATGCTGTGTCTGCAGGGTAGCTAATGGTCATGTGGCATTGACAGTTGATACATGTCTGCATAGCATGGGGGGACATCCAACCACAACCACAGTCCTACACAGCACCGTGGGTGGTGCACATGACTCTCACATGTGTAGGTTTGACGGGGGGCACAGACAACAGTTGTACACATCTGTCACTACTGTACTGGTATGCCGGGTACTCCATGTCAGTGTGTGGAACTACCTAAATTGCTGGTTGGAGCGATACCGGGGTACATCAGTTCCCAGCTTTAATTACCAGCACAGTGGTGTTGGACGTCCTAGCTTACACAACCTACATCAAACTGCCTGGCCTGCTGTCGTCTGTGTGTGTCTTAGGGGATGGGGTCATTCACTGGGCATATCCATAGGCCATCGTATATCATTTGTCTGTATTGGTCCACATCTGTCCGGCTGCATGGAACGTGTGTGGGCTGTACGGACACACATGATGGTCAGCCCATAATCTGTAGTGGGTTAGGACACCCTGTGTACTACAGGCTACCATTGTGACCCCCGTATGTGCTACAGAGGTCATGGTGCCACTATGGATGTGTACTGTCTGCTGCCCTAACATTTGGCCACCCCAGTCACTTGTATGCTCACATACATACCATAGCAATGGGTAACTACACGTTCTAATACAACTGCCACTTGTTAGGTCAATAGACATACCCTGGGTGTGTTCCGGACTTGAGGACGGTGCTGGAGTGCTGCCTATGTCGGATGCATACAGTGCACCTCCTATACATCGCCGAGCACAGGTACTGTCATGTTTGGCATCCATTGTACTGTGTGTGGGTCAGAGAGGGGAAATCCGTGGGTACCTACTGTGTCAGTGCATATGCCTTGTGTTGCCTCTCTGCCAAGGGCAGGTCATACTGTGCACGGGCTTTCGCCGACTGTGCCCTGCTCAGGTAGTTCCTTCACCAAGTCACACTGTGCCTGTACAGGCCTTGGCAGTGGTGTTGGGCTGTGTGGCCCTGCCCCATGCTGTTCCTGCTGCAACTGTTACTGCAGGATAAGATTGTGTAGCATAGCAAATACCATAACAACTTGTATGCATGTAGCTTGTGAATACTGCAGAGCTCCAACGGATGTGTCCGGATACCAGAACTGTGAACTGAGCATCCCAAACACATGCACAAGTATACGTCTTGCCTGTGCATCCACCTCAGTATGGTGTGAGTGTTCAGGTGTGTGTGTGTGCATTGCTGATGGGTGTCATCAGCCATGACACCAGTGTTTACCCAGCATCCCCCACTAGGAGACTGTAGGGGATGTCCATATTGGCACTGGTGTGCTACAGCTGTGTCAGAAGCCATATATCAGACACATCATAGCTTCCAGGGCAGACAGCACACACATTCAATCACATGCCCTGGCCATCGCATATGGCCTAGCTGTTGGAGGGTATGCCATTGCAGTGACTGTAGGCCCTACCCCGCTCACCAGGTGGTGCTACGATGTGTATGTGTGTGCAGGCTATAGCACCCAGTACCCCAGGGTAGTCATCCATGTGGATGAACAGATGCATATTGCTGGTCTACTAATCACGTGTGTTAAGGACATGTGCGTGCTCACTAGCATGTGTTGACATGACATCTGTGAACTGGTGCAATACTCTGGATGAAGATGCCTGTGAGATACCCATGATATCCCTAGTTGTGCTGTGTGAGGTACCTGTGGCTAGTACACCTACGCCAACACATACCATGGTATCCACTGTGATGTGTTTTCCTCAGCCTGTTTGATGTGTCAGGTATGGCAGGCACAGGTCAACAAGCTGCTGTAGGAAGTCTCTGTCCACCCCATAATGCTCCAACATCCCCAGCCCATGTAGACCCTGGTAAGTCACCCTCAGTCTATAAAGTCTTATTTCACCCCAGTAAGGGTTGTTAGGCAGCATACACATCCTCACTGCCCCAGCCTCCTGCACATGTTGGTATAGGTTGCCTGCTGCAGCCCGTGTCATTTGGTTGGACTGTGTTGTGAAATGTCCCTGCAGGTATACACCGGTGGTGTAGAGTGCGGGCAAAACCTGTGTGTATGCTGCTTGCTCGCATTAACGTACTGTTCATGTGTGGGCTGGCCATGTCATCTGCTGATTGTGCTGATCAACACCTGTTTGTGCAGCCTGTACACCCTGACTACCCCAGCACTGCTGTCATCCCTCCCAATGTCACCAGGCAGGTATAGACACACCCCTAGCTTAGGTGTGCTAAGGCAGGAGCACTCCCGAGGCACAGTTCTGCAATGTACGTACAGTATGCCTGACCGCCCTCCCATGCTGTCAACTATATTCGAGACCTGCACCTGGCTGACTACACACATACACTCCAGGGACCAGCAGCACAACCTGGTGATAAATGTGATACACTATAGTCAACCTCATCTGCATAGTATAGTCTTTTAATGAATAGTTATATGACCCATACCGAACCTCCAAATTAATAACCACTGCTCAGTGTCGCTCAGATCCATACACAACTGGCAACAGGTGCCTTACTATCACCATATTCGATGTCCCATGGTCTTCCCAGCAACAAAATAACCGGTGTCTACACGACTACAACCCGTGGCCCTGCACACTACAGACAATGTGCATTACCACCACGCCATAGCAGATATACATAGATCCCAGGTTATCACGTACAGATCATCCGGCAAAAACATTCAATAGTGCTGCTGTCCCCAGACATATATGTTCACATCTATGTCCACCTCTACATCTACACATATCATATATATTATTTGTATACATATATACATGGACACATATATATATGGGTCTAGGTTATAACGTCGACAGATGGGAAGACCGACAGCGAAATCACCGACGCGAGAAGATCGACGGATGAAAACACCGACGCGGAGAACACCGAGATGGGGAAAGGATGTGTAAGTATGCGGTAGTGACGGACGTTAGGGTGCGAGTAAGGTAAGTGTGCGATGTTGGCGGTCTGTAGGGGTAGGGGTGGGTTAAGTGAGTTAGGGTTAGGGCGCGAGTTAGGTAAGGGTGCAGTAGTGAATGTTTTGGGTTGGGGCGGGTTAAGTGAGTTAGGGTTAGGGCGCGAGTTAGGTAAGGGTGCAGTAGTGACTTTGTTTGCGTTAGGGGCGGGTTAAGTGAGATAGGGTCAGGGAGCGGGTTAGGTTAGTGTGCGATAGTGACGGACCATACGGTTAGGGTTTTGGTTAGGATAGTGGATAGTTGTGTATGTAAGGTTTAGTGTTTGTTTGTTAGGATTTAGGTGTGCTTGTGTTGTGTGTGTGGTTTTTGGTCAGGGAATTTGTTTTGTTTATTGGTTGTTGTGATGATGTGTTGAGTGTGTGTGGTGTCGTGTTTGTGAGCTGTCGATGATGTGGTGTCGGTGATGTCGTTGTCGATGTTGTGTGCTGTCCATATATATATATATATATATATATACATACACACATATACATGTACACACATATGTAGATATGGCATTTATATCACAACAGCGGACCATTTCATTAGACAGGAATGAAAAGGAAACTACAGGTGCCACCTGCATCATGTAGTGTTGTTACTATCAAGGCACGTGTGTTATGTTGCATCACACGGGTCAGTCCATATCAAGGGTAAGAGTAGGGCTGCTGACAGTTACTCACCAGACCTATTGGCGAATGTATGCATTGACAACCCAGTGTCTTGGCAGAATATGCGGGCTGTGGACACTATATAGGTCAGCAACAAAACACACTGAATACATCCCGCAGCTAGCCACCCACAGATACCAACACATACGGTATAACTGCCAAACACACACACCTGCCATGCCTTGGAATCAAGCTCCTACCTGTCTAGTCTACCACACTACAGCATTATGCAGTAACAGAACGCGCAACCGAGTTCCAGCATCACCGCACTCCCACAGGCATACATCTAGGTGGATGACATCATCCGCAAAGGCAAAGACGCCGATAGGGAATGTATGGGGAGTGAGCCATCTGAAAGCATTACTCTGTCCCCAGGCAGCTGGAAACACACACACACACACACACACACACACACACACACACACACACACACACACACACACACACACACACACACAGACACACACTTGGTAGGGCTGGGAGTCGAACATACACCTAACTACCTTATCACACTACAACATTACGCAGTTACAGAACGCGCTACCGAGATTACTGGAGCACTGCACTCCCAGAAGCATACTTCTAGTTGGATGACATCATCCGCAAAGGCAAAGACGCCGATAGGGAATGTATAGAGAGTGAGCAGTCTAAAAGCATATTACTGTCCCAAGGTAGACGTAGACAAACACATGGCAGTGGTGTGAGCGGGACAACTGCCTATCTATGGAGCACTATTACAACACTACATAGATACGAGACGTGCCACAGACAGTACACCCTTCAAGACAGTCAACCAGTGTGTTCAATGTAGGCATCCATCCTGACGTGGGGTATGGACATCTGTTGCCTGTATGACCACCATCGCTATACAGGATGTCAGTGGCCATGCCCATACACAGAGGCACATCACCGACACAAGGTGTCACTGGGCATGCTCACACAGTATCACACATCCGTTTGGAATGTACTGTGTGTCCATCTACACAATGGCATACTGGGCATGCTCACACACTTAGTAGAAGCGAAGGGCCATCTTGCATGCACACGGATTCTAAACATGGAAGGGCACAGTGTGGAATGTACTGTGTGTCCATCTACACAACGGCGTACTGGGCATGCTCACGCAGCAGTAGCAAAGGGCTGTCTTGCATGCACATGGATTCTAAACATGGAAGGGCACAGTATGGTGTTACTGTCCCCACGTACATGAAGGCCACTCACATGTACTGACCAGTACACACTCAAGAGCCATCACAGATGTCTCAGGTACAGATCACAGAGGTAAACGCCGCATTCTACTATGTAGCCCTCAGACATCACCATGTCCTTGGACCAGCAACAAACATCCATACATTACCACAACACCGTGTGACTCATTATCAGTGGACTGTACATAGGTCTACAGCAACTGTGCAGACTACACATGTACTGACAGGGTTCCATCATGTGTTATGCAATGCAATGATACCACTGTACATAACCAGGTCAGCTCTACACATAACAGAGGCCCTGGGTCTTACACAGCTGTGACAGATGACTGTCGCTGTACACCAAAGAACACACATGTTTGGATATGACATACATGTAATCGCAGTGGATATGTGCATGGACCACACACACACAACACATGTACATAGCATAGCTTTTGCTGTCCTCCGTGCAGACAAGTGGCTACAGCAATCACACGCATGCACATGGTAGGTAGGTCCATAGCTGTTGAATGCTAACAGTACATGAGGTAGCAATATTGACCGAGGAAACATTCCCTCTGTACTAGTTACCCATGACCCCCATCATATCATACCACAGTCCATGTGTTATGTATGTCATCACACATGTCCACCAATTGCAATGCATACAAACATGGCTACATGACAGGCATGTAGGACCAACACACATGTACATGTAGTGGTGTGCATGCAGCTACCATGCATATGCAGTAGCTGATGTATGTAATTCATCTGTGCCTAACTACAACATGCAGTTGCAATGCAGCCCCATCATTGACACCTGTATATGGTGAAATACTGACAGTATGGTAGGATGTACATCAGATATGGATGCATGTGTGTACATAAAGTGGTGATCCACCTTTGCAGATGGATGTTTGCCGGGGACGGCTCACAGGTGTGTCACAAGCCATCCTACCATTACATGTGCAAACAGTACGCTATGTTACTGTTACTTGATGGTAAAGACATAAAACCTACACAGCGGTCGGGTGTTGCTGACTGTAAGTCACTTGACACCTGTAGCACTTACATCCTCCCATGTGCATATAGCAGCACAATTGCCGAAGGTAGCGTTGGTACACATAATGCGGCCAATACTGCTGCATGTCTGTCAGACGTATCATCATATAGCAGGTGTATCATTCACAGTACTGCCATGTGTGTTTGCTTGTGTGACCATATATGCCACATATGGCGGGGAAAACATCCCAATTGTTACACACCCCTGTACACTGTTGTAGAGATCTGTACATACTACAGTGTGGAAACTATGACGTAGGCTGGGGTGGTGTATGTATCACACACATGTCAGCTATCAGTATGTGAATGACATTTGTGGACTCCACAGTGTGTGTGTGTGTGTGTGTGTGTGTGTGTGTGTGTGTGTGTGTGTGTGTGTGTGTGTGTGTGTGTGTGTGTGTGTATGTATGTATGTATGTATGTATGGCTGTCTGGTGCATGGAGTGAGGGTGTATGCTACCATACAGAACAGACAGGATCCCTAACCCCTCATGGTGATGCAGTCTACTACCCTGTTGATGCCATCAGTCTCAGCCTTACTGGCTACCTGTACATGTTCATTCTTTGTGTCACGTCATGTGGGTGCACAGTACTGTGAGGGTGATTACCACATAGGCAGGGGTCCTCACCTCAACACTATCGAGTGTGCATTATAATGTTGTTGACCCCGTAAGTGTGGGCATGTTACTGTGTGTTTCTGTGTATGTCTGTGTGTGTTCTCATCCTGTAATGTGACAGGGTATTACTGCTACACAGTGAGGCCTCATGCTATCAAGTGGCCTCTAACGTTATCATCGGCCAGACCGCTGTGTAAACCCCCTGCACCATGTCAACATACCTGTGATGTGACCTGGTATGGATGTCACATCTCTAGCCACTGTAGCAGATTAAACAGCCCACATCCTTCTGGATCAGTAGATGTGTGGACATCTGTGTTATGGTAGGCTTTCTAACAGTCAGATTGAGGCTACGTATAGCATGCTGGTATTGCCATTCATGCCTGTGAGTACTCCACATTTACACATGGGAAACTGCAAACACTGCTACTTGTTGACACATGCAAGTAGACCATAAGGAGGGAACCAGGGCATCATTACCAACATGCTGTTACTGTTGTTACCAAGACACATATTGTGAACATATAACAATGCATTATAAACCTGTACTACATGGTATGTCTGGTGCATGTCAACAGTACACAACTAGTGTAATATACACTTCTCTCACTATTCTGTTCACCCTGTGCATCAGACCATTTGAGCATGTCCCTGCACCGATGGTGTGGATGACAGGGATGTGGCACAGGCATCATCATATGCACAGGGTGATAATGTTTGCCAGGGGCATAGGCTGCACCAGTGGATGACATCATGTGCGTGGGTAAAGGCCGGTGATCTGATTGGACATGTGTGGTCGTTATGCATGTGGGTGTTGCGGTGCCCTACAGATGTTTTTGCTGTGTGCGTGTATGAGTGCACACAGTTCTGCCTTTGCCAGGCCTACACAGGAGTATTATTGACAGCTCCAGATTATAGAGACCAGGATATACAGTGACCTGTGCCTGCCAGGGATTGCACGGGCACTACCAGGCGGAGGTACAGATTGTCTACTGTCCGATGACACATATCCACTGGAACCGTGTCCCCACTGGGAACATCCAGGGCCACTTCCACGTGGCCTGCTGTGTCCTGGTGTGGACAGCACAGCACCAGCTGCACTGCTACTGCTACTGGCACTATGGGAGCGAGCATGTGAGGTGGCTCGTTCATGTTGACCTGCACTAGGTGCTGTAGCTGGCCTATGTCCACGTGGCCTACGCTTCACTCCTACCAGATGTTCCAGCACAGACAGCTCACTCTCGTGGATTGCCATGCCACAGTCAGGGATTCCGACCATTTTACCCAATCGCCTGTCCAGAACATCAGCAATCTGCTGTTGAGCATTTGCCAATGCCTGGATGTTGTCATTTAGAGTACAGATAGCATCCCTCTGAAGCCTCTGCCCTTCTCTGTGCTGCTATTCAGCATGTGCCTGTGCCGCCATTACAGTCTGGAACATGCATCTGGTGACACCAGCTGCTACACTCTGTCCTGCAGGTGCATGTCTGCCAGAGGTCCTCCTATGAGCAGCACTGGCCACATGCCTGTGTGGCACATTTGCAGTCATTACATTGACACCATGGTGTGGAGACACACCTTCTGTAGCCACCACACATTCCTGTTCCAAGCTAACACACGCTGACTGTCCTTCCTCTATGGCCACTGGTGATGGGTATGTGTTGGCATGAGAACTGTGTGCGGGGAAGAGGGGGACATAGCTGAGATGGTAACCATTGGCACTGCTAGTATCTGTGGGGACACTAACATCAGACGGATCACAGGAGGGTAACACACCTACATCATCTGTGAATGCAAATAAAGCCTCTACATTGCAATAGACACACACACACACACACACACACACACACACACACACACACACACACACACACACACACACACACACACACACACACACAGACACACCATGCATGTGATTTCACAGACGACATGCAGCATGCATGTGATACAGCAGACGGCATGCAGCTCAGACATTAATAGTGGTAGTTAGCATACCTCCCTGAGTTGCACAAAACAGCAAGCAGGTGTCATATCAGTAGCCATGCAGTTCACACAATCATGGTAATAAGCATGCACCCCTGTGATACACCATGTGGATCAGCACAGGTTAACAGTACACATGGCTGAAGTGACCTTGACATGTAATCTGCTGACATTTGCATTGACATGCATACATGTCTGACACAATGATGTCCTGACACATGTACAGCATTGTAATGGGTATCACATTGCAGTGTTGTCTGTATGCCCTACAGATAGAATGCACGTTTAGCAAATGTGCATGAGCATGGAAGGGTAGTGTGAGGCGTCTATATTGCTATACAGTGTGAAGTACAGACACTGTGCCATTGCATGGCATCATGAGGTGTCTATATTGCTATACAGTGTGTATTATGCACACATTGCATAGCCATAACTGCGTGCATACACATGACATAACTGTGGATTGTAACCCACGTTGCTGAGGTGTATACACACCAAACCATGCTGTGTCATGTGACAGGTCACTGGAAGACCTACGGATGACACCCCTGCACAACTACTACAGAGTCTTAGCTGCCTGGCAACCATGTCCACACATGGCAGACTTGTCAATACACCATGTCCCACATGACACTGATGTACCACGCACACGAGGTGCACGGCTGACGGTGATGTCCTACAGCAGCAAGGGAAATGTACGGTATCTGTGGCCTGATGTGGTGTCAATGTCTGTGGAAGCTGTACAGGTGACTACTGTCATGCTATGACATAGTCGTGATGTTCAACACATCTTATATGGTCGACTTACGTGACACCTCCACTAGCTGTGCACACGCTTTTAGGATGTCCAGTGTACCACATCAACTGTATAATCAGTCAACTAAGGCTATAGTTGGACCATGTGTGGACAGTGTGCAACAGGGTGTATACACATCATATCTACTGTGTGGCTACATGTCTCTGACCATCCTCCATGGCCATGTGTGAACATGTGTTGGCCAAATGTTTGTAATGGCCATCTATCTCACATGTCTGTGTAGTCCCATATGACATACACCTATAGATGTCAGATATGTCACCGTCCACAGGGCTATGCAGACAACAGGTTGTATGTTTGGTATGTGGGGTATGTATTATGGGATAGTGTGACAATATTGCAGCCAGAACACTACATGTCTGGGACATGTCAGATGGCACATCACAATGTGTGCACCCATTGCAGGGGCATATAACACAATGGTGACTCCTGTGGGCTGCCCATATCCCAGCTCACTGTGTGGTACTGTTTGCGTACCACACATGTTGTTCCAATGTATAGTACATATGCCTACATTGAACGACACCTCCACCGTTGTATGCACAGCTGTCCACACATGTAGCAATGACAGATACTGTGGTTTCATGTCGGTGTTTCATTTTATTTGTATATATTGCACATGGGTAGACAGTGTGAATGATGGGAGATGTGACCTGTATATCATGACTGGACCATACATCATGTGTACATGTGTTAACTGGCCACATGGCAAATAGATATATGCATTAACATGCCTGATACTGATGACAGTCTCACCTGCAACAGACTGATGTCTGTGCGGCACACCAGAGGTACCTGTATAGGGGTGACATAGCGGTTTGAACATTATCCATGACTGTATGACAGCCACAGGGTGCACTGTGCATGTTAACACATTCGCCTGTATAATAGCATATAGTATGCACATGTGTGCATACACAGGGTAGCATACTGTAGTATGCAGCATGTGTGTAAACATACCTTGCATATGATGTTACATTACATATTGTACAGTGACACATGCAACTAAATGGGATATAATAGTCATATGTGCAGTAGTGTCTTACCAGGCAACTCCAGGCTCATTGGTTGGGAGACACCCACCTCCACGATGGCAGCTAGTGTTTGTGGATGCTGTTCTGAGGGTGTCCCCAGGCTGGCCAGTAGCTCCTCGGTGTGTGTGAGTTGGGGCTGGGTTGGTGGCCCACCACCTGTTCCACCTTGTTCCCTGGCGATTGCAGTGGCACGCTGTTTCGCATGTTGTATCAAGTCCGTGCAGTGTCTGCGCACCTGCTGGTAGGTATGGTTATGGCCACCCACATCATTAACCCTCCTGCAAAGGTCCTGCCACATGTCGTCATGCTGCTGGGCATGCTGTGGCACATGGCTGAATAACACCTCGTAGTTCTCATGGAGGTACGGGATGAGGACATCATCCTCCTGGCAGCTGTACACTGGCAGGCATGAATGAGGCATTATCTGGAAGACATAATGATGGTGACAGGTCACAGTATCACAGAGATGTACAGAGATACAGCTGCACATACATTTGTATTAAATCTAGTACATCTGCACAGTTATCTTTGCAAATCATCATGACACTGACATGACTGACATGTTTGTGTCACACACATGTAACACCCATTATGCATTGGATATCATCACCATATATGTGTGTGTCACCTCATTACATTGTTCATACTCCATGTGAATGCTGTCTTGATCTGGGCATGTCTGTTTGCCTGTACTGGTGTTCTTACCTATCAGCACATGCCTGGATGTGTCCACAATGATTCTGTTGACCTTAATGCTGTGTATATGTCACATATCAACACATACACTACCTTAATGGACATGAGCAGTGACAATGCACACATACGCATGGAACCTTTGCATGCATGTGTTTTGCCATATACATCTACACAGCACTGTACAGCAGTTCAACATCCTGCCACGGATTGCCTGTGTTGCACATGTGATAGACATGGGACAATGGCTAGCCGGACATCATTCGCAGGGATGGTTAACAACTATAGCATGTACGGGCAAGGTTTCCTAGCTGTATCCGACAGCCATTTTGCCACCGCGAGGTGCATCAGTGCCACATTACTGATCCAGACAGTTAATAATACATCTACCATGCGGTCATCACACCATGTATGACAGAGATGACATGTGCAGCTTTGATGGACAGGGTTGCATGGTATGGCAGGAGTATGTAACATCTATGGCACAGGGATCTGTCCAGCATGTGGCGATCCTTGTAGTAGGACAGTGGCTGTCCATGACGTATGTCTTTCAGATCAGGATATGTATGTGTAGCATGTCCAACATCACAGTGTAGCACATGTCTTTATGCAAGGTAGCCATCATGCTGCATAGTGGCCGTGAGGATTGTGAAGGCTGGTATCGCCCATCCATGCATGGCCAATACCCCTTAAAGGTGATATGTGATCCGATAGTAGTCACCCAAGTGCTGAGTATGCCTGTCCAATGATCTCCATGCTCATGGATGGCACCCTGTCATGACATGGGTGCCTCATATGACTACCTAATAGGCCTGGAGACGTCACCAACTCAGGGAGGTGAACTGTAAAGCACCATCCCTTACACAGTGTCCATAATGTTGACCGGTGCCTAGGTGGTAGTTAATGGGTACAGGGTTATTCACCTAGCGGTGACAATGCTATTATCAGCTGTCAGATTGTGCACATATGCCACACACCTCACCCACAAAGCCCATTCTGTATGTTGTCCACAACACTGAGACAGCTATTGCTCCTAGGTCATGGCCATTCACATCTTTACATACACAGATGCCTCCCATTTGTCTGTGTGGTATGGGCTACAATGAGGGGGGAGTACAAAACATTAACCCTGTTCTACTGTAGCTGCCACTGGTGTGATATGCACATGTCACTCTGAAACCTTTTGTAGTGTTGTTTCTGTCAACAGGCCACTGGTAGAACACTCCTGTGACATACAAAGGTACATGTAGTATACTCAGTGTAGCTGGAACACGGTATGGGTGATGATGTCCTATGACCTGTCACAGGTATGCTATGCAGTGTGAAATCATCCGTATTGTCATCTACTTCTGTACTGCTAACATCTACGTTGATTAAAGTTCATAGACTTGCAGACCATACTCAGCAGGGTAATAGTGCAGTGCCTCCAATTATGACTGTCGTCTCCACTTGTGGGCTGCAGTGGGTTGATATTATCCAACACCCTATCTGTATTGCATATTCCTGCTCAGCACTTGTTCAGAACTTGTGAGCACTTCATGAGCTACTAATTACTATAGCACCCATTCCAACTAATTTCTTACATGTACACTGTCTGTCCTTACATTTCCAGCTTGCTTACAGTACAACAGCTGTTGTACACACGTACCTCACATATCTTGTGAGACATGGTTGAATATACAGGCATGTCCAACTGTCACATATCAGTGCTATTGCCTGTCTATATGATGAATATGGTGAACATGTGGCAATAAAGCAATTGTCTCATGTACACAGTCAATGCTCACCTCCCAACATATGACACTACAGCCTGTGGGAGATGCACATATGTATCCATGCTGGGGGTAATGCTCTCACCAACCCAGACTGAACCTGGCATTCATGTGGGGACATGTAACATTTGCAACACACCCCACACATCATATAGTCTCACAAGATCTCCACCACCACAGGCCACACATAGTATGAGTACGACATTTGCAGAACCTCTCCATACTCTGTGTAGGCACCAGAGGCAGCCCCCATCACCAAACACAACAACAATTACTTATAGCCCACAGACTCATGTGTGCCCATGAAATACAGCCAATAGGGTGTTATAACATACCCAACACACCAGTCATAGGTGACTCTGTAGGCGGTCACACTGATGTCCCACTCAGCAGGCTACACAAGGCGACAGTCACTTACATCTAGCTGTCGGGTAACTAGTTCTGCAACATAACCTATGCACCCATGCCACACCTCACCAGGTACAATTTGACTGTCATTCTCCATGTTAGTGTGACTGCCCTGAGATGTAACTTCCCAGACTACATGTGCAGGGACATGCAATAGCTCTCTGGTCTTGTAGCCCAGAAGGTATCGGCCAAGCCCTGGGGAGCATTCTGCATTCATCCAGACTAGATACCACTGTGCAACAACTGACTGTTTCACTTCAACAGTTGCCTATGCTTCTGCTGTCATTCCACAGGCATCCAGTATCTGTCCGCTTTGAATGACATGGTCAACAAAACATGATGCTTTGGCACAGATGACCTGCACCTGTCAGCCCTGGGAGTACAGATAACATGTAAGGCTCTTGCTGCTCCTATACTGCCTGTCTTGCACAGTTTCCAATAACATTCACCACCAGAACGGGAACAGGCAAGCAAAACATGGGGTCATGTGACTCAGTGCTTGACATCATCTCTGACGCACGCAGGCAAGGCACTCCTTATAATGGACCACTTCAATATCTCTGCAGTGACTGGGACCTGTCTCTAGGCTCCGCAGAGCAGACCTGCACTGACAGGTTATACGCAGACCACACCTTTCAGTCATGTAACCTGGACCGGAACACCCACGGTTGAGGTGTGCCCATATTTCACTATGTTGTACACACCTCCTGGCTGGTTACTTAGCACAATGCATCAGAGGTGATCAACATGCAACTAACTGTGGCCAGAACTGCTATACACATTGTAACATGCTATGGATTCAACAACATACCCCACGGTTACCGGCCCTCATTTCTTGGTGTACTGGACAGTAGGGTTCAGACAGGTACTACTGATGTGCGACTGACACTACCCCACACTTAACTGGGATAGCTACTCATGTACCGACACATTAGGCCAACGCTGTCCAGGATTCATGACCTCCACTCGGCTGGATCAACCCATACACACCACCACCAAGACCAACAATATCCTACACATGAACATTACCAACATGTCACTGGTGTTCCACACCTGTGGTTATCCCCTCGTTGGTAGTTTCCGAACATATACTAATCACCCTTGTTATCCACATCCCAGCACCACACCCTTCACGACATACACAGTACAAGATTAGTACAACGCCTACTACAGACGTCTTATGATAGCAGTAGTAAATGTCATGACACCCGTGCAGATGGACAATGCACATACAAACGCTGAAACATACCCCAGTGCACTTCATTAGCACTTACACGACTGCATGGATCATGCTATTCCAAACAGAGCCATGATGGTACCCACCAGATAATGGACGCCACTCTGGGGGTCCAATTCCATGGACATAATGTACAACAAAAGGTGGAGGCTGTTGCAAAGTGGAGTACAATCCCATGGGTGGGGTAGCTCACTGGTCAGCCTCAGTAGGGCTCCGGGATCCCTTATCACATCCTCCAAACCTAGCTACATAAACATTACTGCGACACATTCCAGGGTGTACCACAAAGCATTATGGAGGTATGTCAGTAGTCAATGGCAATACCCACATCTGCTCTGACATACGACAGTTACTCAGGAACATTACAGAACCGAGTGATGTTGGCAACATCCTAGCAGATGGGTTCAATGCTAACTTTACACCCTCTCACTCCCTACAGGGCCATAATCCATGCATGAACATTGCGGGGTCCCTGTGGTCACAACTACACAGTTCCAACCTGCACTCTCTAAGGCCTGGAACACAGACTCCATGTGACCGTCCAACATCTCAGGCTGTGATTTACACAAACCTCAGAACGACATGTCTCCCCACTTGGCCACCAGATTCACTAATAGCCTTGTATCAGACATTGTGGCCCCTCAATGGCACACAGCAACAGTTATCACACTCCACACAGGTGGCGCCACAATGAACCAGAGGGACTATTGCCCTATACGCCTGACTGGACTGTTCTGCAAGGCTATGGGGCACATCATCATGGAAGTCATTCACAGAGACATTGGTGGGCTCCAGACCTTTGATGTCACCCAGGTTGGACTTGTTAGGGCCAGACCATGGCTCCTACACCTGGTGGACTCCTTTGATACAGTTACCAGGGTAGTTGATGATGGTAAGGTGGTCCACACAGCCTACATTTTCCTCTCATTGGCTTTCAGCACCGTTCTCCATTCTGGTATTGACAACATACACATCCACCTGCACATCGACCCCTACGTCTCAGGATGTTATGCAAAGTGCCTCATGGACAGGACCCACACAATGAGGGTAGCATACCATAGTACCTACTGTATTTCAGTTACACTTGGCATACCACAGTCCTCAGTCATAGGGCCCCTCATGTTCGGAATATGCTTCCCTGAGGTACAGGCTAGCACAGAGGGACTTTCCCTGACTAGGTTTCCAGACAACTGCGTACAAGGCACCATGATTGATCCACCAGCTGATACAGACTCCCTCCATAAGGGTGTCACTGTGACGGATACCTGATGTTGATAACATGGCCTCAAGCTGCATGACACATGGTGCATGAACATCCCCTTTGGATTACACCAATCACCCACTGACTATCACATAGGTGGTAGTCCCCTGCATACATGTGACATTATACGGGATCTTAGTACACACTTATGTAGCACCCACTCCTTTGATAACCTATTGCCAATGTGGCATGGATATCCTTCTACGTGGCCACCCTTATCTGTACTGGGTTTGTAGCTGGAACAAAGGCACCCATTGTACCGCTAAACTCCTGACATATACACACATTCAAGGGTACAACACCTCATTTAGGGTGTACCTTACAGAACAGCAACGGCTTTACATACCACAACATTAACACACCATGAGGATTATTGAGCTCCAAAGGTTGACGTATGTGGCAGAACTACGGACACCACGACTGTACACATTTGCAAACTGCATACTCAGGGGAGACCTCTGCTGAACATACAGGGCCCATGTCCACAACAATATTCATGGATATACTCCACATAAGCAACATAAGCAAAGGCCACTGAGAGGAACATGCTCATGGATATGTGCACAAACGCAACGATGAGTGGGATGTTCTTGAGGGTTACATTCCCAAACCAGACACTCATCATGCTTTGGAACATGATTCCTATGTACATCACGCAGAGACACTCAGTAGCACTGTTTATGAGATACCTCACTTGGTGGATGGGAGACACACATGTACGCCAGGGATCACTGCAGTGGCTGTACTGTGCAGAGGTGCAGGTAACACATGGCTCTGCTGTTCACAGACAGGACACTACCCTAGAGAGGTGCTGCTGGTGTAAACACTGTAGTTGGGCTTAAGCATAGACTTGCCAGACAGCATAGTACCTCACTATGAATCTGTGAAGCTATTACATTTCCTTTGTGCATGGTTAATTGAGTAGCTCTTCCATGTCGATTAGCTATCATGTTGTTACAGTGTCCCGTGACTACAAGCCATGTGTATCCTGTTATTGTGCATTGTACATGCCAATAGACAATACTTTTTGTTTGCATGATATGCCTGTTATGCTGTGTAGAATATCTGACATATCTACCTACAATACTGTACATTGCACATATTTTACATATTATCCCATAATGCAAAGCATACTTGCACAACAGGACCACCTTAGGCATGTTATTGTCGTTATATGCCCATACACATGCCTACTGTGACAGTATATCAACATATACCATCCCCTGCTATGGCACGTACTTGTTGGACATACCCAACCACTGACGGCTGGTGGTGTGGAATTGTTTTGTTTAAAGCCCTCATGTAGCATCCCTTGTGGTGTCTGTGATGTTTACCTTGTGGCCCACAGCAGGACACACAATTTCTACAAGCGTTACTATGCTCAGCAAGACATCACTACATAATACCTTTTCCCACTTTATGCATTGCGGACACTTTTAATTAATACAAAACAGGCTATACATACACTAACATATTGAGTGTTCTACATACCTTGTTAGTATTCCAAACTTTCGTAAATATCTCTCTTACACCTTTACTGTTTAAACGGTTCTATAGTATGAGCATACGGTTTGAATGTCTGGCAAGTCATTCTTATATACGTCGATACCTGTAACATGTGGTTTCCTGCTGCCAATTGGTGTTCCTGAGTAAATTATTACATGCACATCAGCTGTGCAGCTACTCCATTTGCCAATTACGCGGCAACAGTGGGGTATAATTGAATTCTCCACTTGGGCGTTGCCCTTTTGCCCTACCTTCGGGGAGATGACCTGTATGTGTTTTGTTGTGTGGAATTGCAACTGCTATTTGTAGAGACATGGATATTTTGGATTCATGTCCTCCGTGGATTGTGTGTGATGGCTAGAGTATGTGGTTCTACATGTGAGTGTACCTGTCATCTCAACCATCTGATAAGGGACTATTGCAAACAAAACCTGTAACATCGCCGTCTGTTCCATTATACAACAGGTACGATTTCACATGGTGCCTTTACAAATGTGTCTCTCACAAGGTATGTTAACGCTTCTGCAGGTGTAATTGAGTGAGTGGATGTTTGTGATGTTATTACAGTCTGTATTGCTATTGTTTCATGTGTGGGATTTGTAGGTGGGTGTACATAGCATATACATGTTTGTGGGGACTGCATTTTTACTTATTCCATATATGTGTGTGGGCTCCTTCCCTAATTGAAGACCTATCAGTTAGTAGACTGAAACTATGGTTGTTACAGGCTTATACATTGGGCCGTTGTTAATTGGTTTCTATATAGTATGCAGGTGAGGATGATACTTCCATCCCTCCAGAAATACAGCGATATGTAAAGGAATGTTACTAAATGACAGCTGTCCCGTGTATTTGTGTCATAGATATTTGCACTCATTGCAGTTCTGTTGGTGACTGAACCTCTTTCGCATGGGTTGCCACCTTTTCAAATGGCCATAGTGGGACATTTGCAGGACACACATTGGTGTTTACAGGCCGACACATACCCACGGTCAGTACACAGGATAGCACATACTTTTATCCTGAATACATACTTATTCTTGTAGCACTTTAGCTACTTATCATGTTTCATGTAACATTTACGTTTTTTAGATACAGGCATAACTATTTAATGCAACTATTACATAATATATGGGACATAATTATGTCCTACAATCTCTGACATTTGCCCTTTTTAATATTTTTTGTCAGGACACAACTGCCCAGGGAGGGGCTGTCCCTCTTAAAGTGGGACAGGTGGTAACCGTATGCCTACGGCCAGCTATAACCACACCTACCGTAATGATCTACCTCCGAGTTAGCACTAACAGACACACAATGCAAACACACACACACACACACACACACACACACACACACACACACACACACACACACACACACACACACACACACATTAAAGTCCCATGGAAACGCACACGGCACCCTCAACACACACATACACAGACTACAGCAATCACAAACACAGTTGAACACAGTACCTACATGGACCGCAACACCGGCAGCGATAACTAAATGTCCACTTATACTGTGATAATATTACACATGGTTCTAGTTTTCCGGTACTGTGTTCTTTTGGTCTTTCAGCCTCATGATTATGAGTGTCGGTATGTGACACATTCCATAGTTGGCAGTATCCTATTTACTTGTACCTCCATGGTTGTGTACATGTCGTTGACCTATCTACATATTTGCAGATATAGGTGAATTCATATATATCAACATATATCTTTCTATCACCCTTTCTATCTCTATTATGTATATGTATATATATATATATATATATATATATATATATATATATATATATATATATATATATATATATATATGATAGAAAGAGTGACAGGCAGAATACACCTTTCATTGTGTACATGTCGGTGTATACTGTTACCTGGACTCCGCACGTTTGTGTTTGAACCTGTCACATTACACACCTGCAGTTGGTACATCTTGGGTAGCTTAGTGTTAGGTGATTGTGTACATGATTGCGTGTTCTACTACTGGCAGTGGTCATTTTACCCTTCAGAGCAGGCACTATTAGTACAGGGGTGAATAATGCTGGTTTCACCTGTTCTGGACACCAATGACCGTGATCTGCACGATATTCAGAGAAGCTTAGCCCTGTTTCGTGCATATCCGTATAGTCATATTTAAACGACGCTTACCAGCACTGGGCAACGCATATTCCCGCTAACATGTGCTAAACATGATCTGATGACCTGCATCCAACATGCATTATTCATGCCTTCGGGATTACGTTACAGACCTTGCAGGACGTGGGACCGGGAACATGCACAACAGTCACTGCATTTACCACTTGGGCATCTGGGATTTGTACACGTGTTATGGCGTTTTGTATGGGGACTGTACTACGGCTGTTACTCCATACTGTGATCAAATGGGTAACTCAGTTAGTTTACATATGGATGAGACCTATTAATGGTATGTCCAAGTGATGTTTAATGGATGTGCTCCAGCATTTGGTATGTATGTCACAGTGAGCCACACACTATAATGTGCTACACCTTCACACAACCATAGGTGGAGCATGGTGGGGTGACAGATACCTGTCATGGGTACACCCCATGCTTTGCCACTGCATCCATGATTACATTATATGGAGCCCCTCATTATTGCACCAGGGAATCCATGCAGATTGTGTGGGGTACAGTGATTACACACATGGATCCCGCAATTGGCTCTGCTCCACTGAGCGACAGTTGGTTACTTGATGTGGTGGTGAGAGCAGACACTGTTTGCCTTGATTGATGAATGGCCTCTGACAATCGGACGTGTACCTACTGATGTACCTAGGAACCTATACACACAGTACCAACATATGCTGAAAGGTGCGTGTACTGTTCAGGTGTTGACATTCCTTGTTCCAATAGCTGTTGTGTGTACAATGGTTGAGGGCTGCCTATGTAGGATTCACACAGTAGGCCACCTATACATTACAATTTACAGGTGGTCATGTGTGTGTGTGTGCCATCCATTTTACTGTGTGTGCAGGTGGAGAGGTGTGTCAGTCCGTAGGGGCCTACACTGTCAGAGTATGTGCCAAGGCATAGGCATATTGGGCATGCTTCCGTCTGCCTACTGGGGCTGGCACAGGGTGTTCATGGTCTGAATCCCTCTGTGCCTGTGATGGCCTTGGAAATTGCGGTGGGCTGTGAGGGCCTTCACCATTTTGTCCCTGCTGCAGCTGTTTCCACAGGATCATATTATGTAGCATGGCGCATACTATGAGGATGTGGGCACACGTGCCTGGAGAGTACTGCAAGGCTCCACCAGATATGTCCAAGCAACGGAATCGTGATTTCAGCATCCTGAACACACGCTCTATGATGATTCTGGTTTGTGCGTGTGCCTCATTATGGCGTTCTTGCATGGGTGTGTGTGCATTTCTGATGGGAGTCATCATCCATGGCTCCAGTGCATAGTCAGCATCCCCCACAAGGTGGCCATGTGGGCTGTCCCCCCTGACAAATAACTGATACAGCTGTGAGGCATGCCAGATGTGGGAGTCATGGTAGCTTCCAAGGCTGCCAGCACACACATCCATGATAATGCCCTGGGCATTGCACATGACCTGGCAGCTGATGGAGTGATATCCCTTGCAGTTTATGTAGCTCCTACCATGCTCACTGGGTGGTGACTTGATATGTATGTGTGTGCAGTCTATCACACCCAGTACCTCCGGGTAGTGTGCCACATGGTGGAAGAGATGCATATTGCTGGCCAACTCCTCCTGAGTTCGGGGGAAGTATATATGCTCATTGGCATGTGGTAACATGGCATCCAGGAACTGGTGTAGTACCCAGGATGCTGATGCCTGTGAGTTCCCCATTATATCTCCAGTTGGCCTTTGAAAGGTACCTGTGGCTAGTATTCGCAAGCTTACACATACCTTCGTGTCCACTGGGATGGATTCCCCTCTGTTGTTTCTGGATCTCAGGCGTGGCTGGCACAGCTCAACTATTTGCTGTAAGATGTCCCTGTCCACCCTGTAACATTTTACTATCTCCAGATCATGTAGCCCCTGGTAGGTTACCCTTGGTCTGAACACTCTTCTCCTCCTCCGGGGCCTGCGGTGGTTGTCAGCATCATCCTCCACAACACCGTCAGTCTCCAACACATGGTGATGAATCACAGCTATGGCAGCTCCCAACATGTACATTGTAAAAGTTCCCCGTATGTTTACACCTATGGTGCAGTGTTTGGGAATACACAGGTGTGTGTGGGGTGCTTTCATGCTTTATACTATTGTGCTGTGAACGCCGATGATGTCATAGGGTGTGTATGTACAATCGTAGCTGCAGGGTATCTTATGTGTTTTACGACAGGAACTACTATTGTGGTGCCTTTGGTGTTGAATTACATTTGACTGCCGTGGATTACCTCTTGCCCTTCCCTTTACATTTCTTCATGTTTCACCTCCCATTTTCTGGCATGCATCCAGCAGCCTGCTTTCATTTGTACTTTCCTACACCTGGCTTATCTTGCGTAATGTGTTCTATGGCTGGTCTACTGCAGGTTTGCTTTGCTCTGCTATGACAGTTCTCTTTTCTTTGCAATCCGACACCTCCCCTATCCTGTTTTGCAGGTTTCTGCGAGTAGACTTGTCAGCTGCCTTCGATTGCCCCGCTGTGAGTTAATAGGTGTTAATTGCTCAGTTGTACTCCAATTACCCTACTGCAGCATTTCCTTATTTTCTTCCCCTGACCTTCCTGTTTGAGCTATGGTGCGCGGCGCGTGCGTCTGCTTACCGGGTTTCGGGCACGTTTTCCACCCCGTACACATGTGCTTTCGGGCACCATATGTGCTCTCAGCTAAACTATGCTATACCTACCTCCCCACCCCTGTCCTGTGGTTTTGCTTAGCAACGGCCAGGCCAGATTTGCATTGCTCCAATGTGCTTACAGCTACGGTGACACACCCCACTGCTGATGTCATGTATACCTCTAAGCCACTCCTCAGTGTTGTAGTGCTGCACCGTATGGTACATCCTTAGTCTGGCGGGACATTTGCGATTCACTATTACCTGCCTCATTTGCATGGCATTGACTACTAATTCCTAGTTACCGCACCAAACACTGTCACAGACCCTTAGCAACCCTTGCAGCTTGGTTGTGGTGTACCATGCATACCACTGAGTATTATGGTGAAATCATGATTTGTATTACATTGCGATGTTATGACATTTGTATATATTTTCTTTGTGTTCCCGTTTGCGCACACATGCCCTGCGGTTGTACTTTGCGTTACTGTGGACATGACATTAAATGTTGTGTTTTAGGTGTTGTGCATCTTTTCTTATGCCATTGGCTGTATATTTAGCCATTGGCATATGTTAACTTTGTAATACATGAGGCTGGTCCGCTTTCATAGCTCCGATGTTCTGTTTGGAAAAATGTAAACCGTGTTTTTTGGTTTACATTTCTGTGGGCTTACGCTACGCCTGCACCACTTCCTGAATCGCTATGTACCTTCATTTGCATGGTGCGGCACTGCGCATGGGGTGATTAGCATACCTAAGCCAAGGGCGGCGCAGATCTGGCATATGCCGGTACTGCACGTGGAATTGGATCGTACCTGAATCGCTTGGCGGCCATGTTTGGCGTTATACCGCCTACGCTACGCCTGCGCCTAGCACAAGCTTCATGAATCCCGGGGTATGTTTAATTTAAGAAAAAAACTAAAGAAAGTATTATATTGGAACAATCAATCTTGTATGTTGAGTGAGATAGTGGATGAGGCTCAGAGGTCTGCTTCCAATTAAAGCTAACTAGATATAGCCTTGCTGGAGGAGGCAGATGTTCATGGTTGTGCAAATGGAACATCAAGTGAAGGACTTCTCAATGTTTCTTTGCCATTGTCTAGTACATCGGATGGAGTCTGTACTGACTGGCCAACATCTAAATCTCCTGAAGCATGGTGGGACAATAAAGCTGGAAACAAGAGTTCTACAAGAATTATAGAAGCTGGCCAAATGCCATTTGCTTTGCAGACACTGTTGCATTAGTTGGATTACTTTACTTGCATAAGGCTTATCATTACACTATTTTTAAGAGGGTAAGTATATGAAATTACAGGTTTAATGCCCACTGATATCTTTTGAAAGTAGAGTGTGAAGCCTGGAGATGTGCATGTCTTCCTGCATATATCAGGAAACAATGTATTTGATGTGAGTTTCTAAACAAAAATTGCTTGGGCCTATTATGATTCCTGTACAGGGTGCCCTTTGGAAAGACATTGAAGTTTACCACTTATGTGATGTTTTGACAGTCTGTGCAATTATTCCTTGTCAGTCAGATCTGTGTTACCTACTGATATTAACATTTGTCTGCAGTCATTATCTGACCGCCTTAAAGACTCAGTTTCTTGTTATTTTCTTCTGGTACAATATCAGCCTGTTCATTCCTCCAAACGGGAGATAGCTTACCTATTTTATCTCCAGTGAGAGACAGCCATATGACCCATTCATTTTTTGACTGGACTGAAAGCCTGCAAGCCTATTCATTCCCTAGAGGAGACAAGAGTTGGGCACCAGCAGTCCACTGTACATTTGAATGTTTCATTCCTCCTCCAGCCTCACCTATGCAGTGGCAGGTGGACTCCATGTAGCTCAGGGGACTTAACAGTGGACCTCCACCTGCTCCTGGACCCCCCCCCGGTATTGTGGCATGTGTCACCCCACAAAATAGCTACCACCACTATCATATATCACTCTTCCATACAAAGTTAGTGACACAGAGGCCACACTACCTCTCTCTCACAGGACGAGTAAGTTGGTATCAGCAGCTATATCACCACTGCCATATGTATGATGCTAGTCAAATGTGGGTTGTTTTGGTTGCAGTCAGGACTATATCCCTCTGTTGCAGGGCTGTGGTTCAGATTGAGGTGATTTTTATAGTCCAGTATTTCACAGTAGTGGAAAGAATGTGAAGGTGAAACAGAAAAATATGATGCAGCATTTACATAACAGTTTTATTTTTGGTTCTGCCAAGGAAGTCCTTTTTTATGCCTGTCAGTCTACGTTCTGTTTTGATTTTCAAAAGCAGGGTATTTAAAAATGCCTATCTAGAGGTGTGCCATTTGTGGTAAAGAGAAGATGGTCAAGAGAAGATAGAATATAAAAGTGAGGTGCAGTTCATGTGGTATAAAAGGACATGCTTTTGTTGGGTCTGTATCATATGAGTGAATAGGAAAAACCGCAAACGCTCATAATCTCGAAAGTACCGGACCTCAAAGTGCTTTTTCTGAGATTGCGGTACAGTGAAGAATGGAATATTTGTCCTTTCCTCACTGTAGTGCGATCTCGGAGTTGGAATATATATTTAGTGGGTGGTGGTGGGGTACAGCCCCCCACAATAGCAAGTTCGAGGTCCGGTACTTTCGAGATTGTGAGCATTAGCAGTTTTTCCTATTCGCTCATATGATATAGACCCCTTTTGTGCACTGCCTGAAAGCTGAATGCAAACTAAAACAGAACAGTCACAATGATTTCTAGAGAGGAAAGATCATTGTTAGTCATGTTTTATTTAATAGAACTTATAAGGTAGATCTATTAGAACCTTAGCCGGAAATGTGGATGTCTGGCCTATGCATGTGCAGAAGCAGCAGCAGTTCTCCTGGACCTCAGCAAGATTTTTGTCTCTGTCCAGATAAGACCTAACCTGTAAAACTAGATTAGCTATAATTATTATCCAAATAAAAAAAAGCTGTGTGGTTGCAGGATAAAACATAGAAGGATGTGGTATTAAGGACAATGTCAGGAATAAAGCTGGCATACTTGGCTCCAAGTAATATGAGCCACAACTGATGCAGAGACAGCCTCTCATTTTACATATTTTACAAAACAAATAAAGCCTGGTGATAGCCTCATAAAAGTGGGCATTTTCAATTATCAAAGTGTAAATCACGCTATTAAATGGACCTGATGAAGCTTGGGTGAAAATGTTTTCTTAAATATAGTTCTATAGTTGTAGCTCAGTGTGGTGCCATGTTTTGTATGTTAGCAGTTAAAAATCAAAATAAAATCTTTTAACCAAGAATGAGGTTCCACAGGCTGCTGATCTATAAATCCTCATGGATCTTTCAAGAATAGACAAATAAGGGGCTAACCTCTAAGATTTGGGCTTGACTCCTTGTTTTTCCATCTTCCAGATTTTCCTTTAATCAGCTCCCATAGACCCCTCCCACCATTGTCTTTAACTGCCTTTAAATAACTGACCTATTAAATGTAATTCATTAGAACAAGAACACACATCCAGCTACCTACTAAATTGAATAAACTACTGAAAACTTCAACAAGGGGACTTTATTCCTCCCACAGGGAGGGTATCCAATAGTCTCTCCAAGATCTGCTAGTTGAAGTAATTTTATCTGGACTAAATCCTTAATACTCTTTCTTGTTAGTCCTATCACCCTCTGGGTCACAGGTGGGAAACCAGACTTCACTTGAGCCCTCTGGATTACTTCTATTTTCTGTTCCAGGGAATCGTAGGATACATGAAGAGATCTTAATAAGCATCCCTGGGAATAATTGGTTATCCACGAAGATGACCTGAGGAATATTGTTAGAAAAAGAGGAGCCTGTTTTTTTTTCCTGGTTAACTTGCTACCACCATAATCATCTCCAAGACGAGTAGTCTAGAGGTGGATGGATGCATGCATGGTTTAATAGATGGATTCTAACTTATCCTATCTTCCCAGTTATCTTGTTCTTAGTCCCAGTTCCCCACATGACTTGCAGCTGCATGTATTGCAGTCTCTCAACAAACCTTAACAGAAAAGATTGCTGCTTACTGTCAATGCAGTTCATCATACCTCAGGCTTCCTACTCTACTGCTGTTCTCATCAAATCTATATGCCCCCAATGCTTGATTTCCTTACATGCTTAGTAGTTATTATAAAACTATACCATGTACATTGCAGTGGTGAAGTTACTGAATGAAGCAGCAATCTAATGTGTCATGATGACCTTTCCCATATAACACTGCTGAAATTCAGAAATACTTAATGACCACTCCCGCCATAATTACGTTTGAGTGAGGCACATGTATGTAGTATCATATAGCTGTCAATGCTTATTTTTATCATGTTATTGTCTTTTTAAGTTGTACCCTCTCTGCCTCTACTTCTCTTCATAAAGCAGAAACATTTTCTCTTGCTTTATCTTCCCACTGTGCACCTATTCCGAAAGTGAGTTATCAATTAAAAATTTCCATTCTAATTGCTTTTCTTTTCTGATCTCCATGCATCCATAACCTCCCTTTTCTGACATTTTTGCATGTGACTTTGGGGTGTCACATCAACAGTGACCATCTCAGAGCCATTGCTCATACTGCTGGGTAACTAGTCCTACCCCAGTTTCATACCACACACGTGTACACACACACACACACACACACACACACACACACACACACACACACACACCTGTTGCCAGTTTAGTGTGTCCTGTGGGTCTTTGGAATATGGGAAGAAACCTTAGCAGCAGAAAAAAACTCACAGGGAGGACATGCATATTCCACATAAGACACCTCAGCCAACGCCTAATTTTTACCTTTTCTTATTTAATCTGTCAGGTGTTACTTTGTACCTTACTTGTACTTGGTCTGCACTTCTATTAATTTTGAACTGCTTAATCATGCACCTCTTTCTCTTCAGCAAGGTCTGTATAAATATCACCTTTCCACATTTCTTATTCTTTTTCTGTTCCCTTCATCCTGATACATAAAAGATGTAAAGGTGAATCTTTATTTTGCATCAACCTTCCCAGAAATAAACTGTGGCCTTTTTAAGAAGGCTGTTACTTTGTTTAAAAAATAAAACATGATAATATGCTTTGCAGCATTGATCTTTATGTTGCTTAGCCTGCAGAAATGTCTCTTTGGTCAGATTCTTTCATTTACTTTAACACCATATATGACTTCTAAATGACTATCAAAACTTGACATGCACTTTCCCAGGCTTAAGATCTTAGGATTCAGAACATTTAGTAATTACTAATTCTGCTATTTCAAGGTTCTTGAAGGGCAGATTCATGCTGTAACTTAATCATTGGAGAGCTAACATGTGAAAGAAATGCAAGATTGATTCAAACAGCTTTTCATGAAATGACTTGACTATTGGGTGTATAAATATTAAACTGTAACCTAAAATGACATGCACTTTCATTTCAGGCACTTTTTTAATAATACTTTTAGTAAAATCAGGATTCATCTTATTGGTCTACTTGTTCCTTCAGCAGAAGCCAACATTACATTTCTTATTTTCTATGAGCTAATAATGTCTACATCGTAATGTGTTATGCAAGTGACATAACTGTCATTTGTATCACTGCTAGCATCTCCCAGGTCATGAATTTTGTTATCCCTCTAAATACACTTCAGGTACATTTGCCAACTCACATATTCAAAGAAAACACTGCTAGCCTTTGGGTTAATACACTTTTTCCCACAAAGGGTTGACATTTTCAAGAAATTTATGTATAAAAAGGTACAAACTTTAATGGGCCACTCAATAGTTATTTCATATTAGCTTTTACAAAAGAAAATCAGGAAACTATGAAATAGACACAAATCTCACTATATTATCCTGTCTTCCATCTAAGTAATTCAAAATATGAATGTAGAAAACATAAGCAAAATTTCAAAGGTATGCAGCTTGTAATGACACCAGTTCTCCTTTACAGTTAACTAAGGTAAAAAAAGATGCAATATTTCAGAAGGCTCCATGGTGCAGAAGAACACATTCTCACCAAGTTCCAGGTAAATCACATCTAAAAAGTGGCTCCCAGGTGCAAGAGAAGCCAACTAGGTTAAGATGGGAGGAAGCAGCTAAGACTAATTCACCTATTCAGGGACCTGATAAACCTCAGTTTTGATAGCTGAAGCCATCAATCAAAGATGTTGCTTTCATTCTGTTAAATCTACTCTAATGACTTTCCAGGATGATGAAATGTCTACTTGGATATTTAAGGCAAAATGTGCTCCCTGCTCCCTGTCTTTCCTAAGCTGAAATTCAATGATTTTACTGTTTTTTTTTATCCCTACACCCAATGCCCAGTGTCAAACAGCCCTTGTTTTCATGGGATTCTGCTCGTCTTTGACCTTCCGTCTATTTGCTTGTACTACAACCTGACCTTTTCTTGGGATTTTAGCTTTTATCTGGCTCACTAGACAGGCAGCCAAGGTTTTTTGTTCTACCTTTCCAATAAAATGTATTTATTTATTTATTTATTTATTTATTTACATTTGTTGACCGGGAGTGTCCAACTGGACGTAGGTCCATTTTCAGTGGAGACCTGGGGAGAAAAGCTCCACAGTTAAAATAAACAGACAGTAGTTACATTGGTTTACATAGTGATTAACAATTTAACATAGCAATTACTTACAACATATTTACAGATGAAGAACATAGTATATCAGTAGACAACTAGAATCTTTATCTGTGAAGTACATAACAGACATTAACAAATGTTACAATAAGAAGTTTCTGCTGTATAATAAGTACTAGGCTTATGAGCATCTTAACTAGATGCTCGGGGGATCATTACCCCGGGGATCACTCCAGTAGCTCTACTCGACAGAGGCACTGGGAACTAAGGTTGGGTGGCATGATGCCAGAGTAATCCTATGGGCTAGGCTTGTAAAGGCTCCAGGGTCATTAGCCTAGTACACACCTATGATGCTATGAACCATCTTAACTCCTCCAAACAGCTGCTTCTTTGTGCAATGACTCATACTTTTCTAGCAACACATCCTATTGTCCACAAACAATGTTATCAATTGAAAATCTCCAAGAAAGCAACTTTCTTCTCAAGTCTGATTTCTACTGAGACCAAGTGGGGATTTCTGTGATTTCAGGTGATTGAGAGATGGCACCTAAACCTGTTCAACTTCATCATATGTGTACACATTAGGTTTAAGCATCTCAATCCAGCATTGCAGCTTCTTTACTTTTTCTGCAGTCTGTTCTTTATCTTTTACATATGTTTAAAGACTTATTTCCATTTTGTCCTGTTAATCTTGTTAAATACCTTTGCTTTACACTGGAGAACATGGCACACTCATCTCCCTTCCAGCTTTTCCAGAATCATTATTGTATCTAAGGTTATGGTCTATCTTTATCTGTGTATGATACTGCATTTTATGTTATGCTATCTGGTAGATCTTTTTTTTCCTGACCTCGCATGACTGTGGAAGAGGCTGAGATGGTGAATTATTGGATTTTCTATTTGGAGCTTTTCCTACTAGTTTGTGGAGTGCTTCTGCTTTGCCTCATTTGAAAGTTTTGACAACTGTCTGAAGACATCGGGATTTATATAACTAGCATCTTTGTTTTATGGGCTACATACGAAGCTTGAATGATTAATTGTAAACTTGCTTGAAAGTTAAAATAATTCTGCTGTAAGAACACCACATGCTGAAACAGGTTATATACAAAGTTGGAGTGTGCTTGTGAGGCATCATAATAACGTATCAAAATAGAAACTTGGTGTCGGTTAACAAAAAAATGAAAGTAACAGTGGACCAAGGACAGAATCTTTTGGTACACCTCCAGTAAAGTAGCTGGAGTCAGTTAGATATGACAGAAAAAAATCATACACAAAGTTTTGCATCAATAAAGGAACATTTGTGAAATTGCATTTATCAGGTTTAATTAGCAGATTATAAGCAAGCCCTGTTCACTACCTAGTTCAAGGCTCCAGAGAGCACCCCAGCATTACCAGGCTATAATTCATACCACACCTTTCGGCCACCTAACCTGGACTGAAACACTAAAGGTGGAGGCGTGTCCATATTCATTAATGATAGCCACACCTCCAGGCTAGTTGTTCAGCATAATGCATCCAAGATTATCCAAGTGCAACTAATTCTGGGCAAGACAGCAATCCAAATTGTAGTTTGCTACAGATCCCCCACCATGCCCCAGGATTCCCACTCCTCATTTCTTGATACACTGGAAAATATTACGGTACAATCCATCACTCTAATAATGGGCAATTTCAACTACCCCACCATTGACTGGGAAAACTACTCATGTACCAACTCTTTTGCTCAACGTTTTCTGGAATTCATAAAGTCCAATGCCTTGGATCAACCTATCCACACCCCCACCAGGGGCAGCAATACCCTAGACCTGGTCTTTACCAACATGGGTGACTGGTGTTCCACACCAGAGGTAAATACCTTGTTGGTCAGATCTGACCACAAGCTAATGACCCTAGACATTCACATCCAGCCCCACCCCCAGTAGGGAAACCACTGTAAAAAATTTCTCCAAAGCCAACTTCACACCTCTTAAGACAGAAGTGTCAAACTTCACAACACCCATGCAGATGGATAATAGAGGTACGACTGATGAATCCTACACAAATGCACTTTATAAGCACTTACACGAGTGCATGAATCATGCTATCCCTAACAGAACCAAGATGCTATCCTCCAAAAAAAGGAAGCCAATCTGGTAGTCCCCTGCCATAAACTCTACAACAGAAGAAATAAAGTATTGCAAAAAAGAGTAAAATCCCATGATTGGAGGAACGCCCTGGTCAGCCTCAGTAAGAAGCTGAGATCCCTCATAAAATCCTCCAAAGCTAGTTATGAAAACAAAATAGCCACTGATTCTAAAGACAACCATAAAGCATTCTATAGCTATGTCAAGAATCTCAATGGCAACACTCAGATCTGCTCTGAGTTACAGCATAATGGCACAAAATATACAGACCCAACTGATATTGCCAACATCCTGGCAGAGAGGTTCAGTGCTAACTTTACCCCCCTCTCACCCCCTAAAGAGCCCATCTCTATACAGGAAGAATGCAAAGTTCCTGTAATCACGGCTGCACAGGTAAAAAACACACTTTCCAAAGCCACAAACACAGCATCCATGGGACCAGACAACATCCCAGGCTGCATTCTACACAAACTACAGAATGAACTGGCACCCCACCTAAATACCATGTTCAATCATAGCCTCACCTCAGGCTTTGTGCCCACTGAATGGCGCACAGCCCAGGCTGTGTTCTACACGAACTACAGAACGAACTAGCACCCCACCTAGGTATCATGTCCAATCATAGCCTCACCTCAGACTTTGTACCCACTGAATAGCGCACAGTGAGGGATATCCCACTCCACAAAGGGGGAGCCATCATGGACCCCAGGAACTACTGCCCCATTAGTCTGATGAGCCTGGTCTGCAAGGCCATGGAGTGTATCATGGAACTTATAAACAAAGACATTGGTAATCTCCAAACTCTGGACCCCACCCAGTTTGGTTTTGTAAAAGGCAGATCATGTCTCCTAAACCTGATAGATTTCTTTGATGCAGTCACCAAAGCCATAGACTAGAGTAAGGTGGTTCACACAGCCTATCTAGATCTCACCGAGGCTTTCAACATCATCCCCCATTCTGGAATTATAGATAAACTCACTAAACTAGGTATAAATCCCTATGTCACAAGATGGGTTGCCAACTGGCTCACTGACAGAACCCACACTGTTAAAGTAGCAGACTCCAAATTCGACTTCAGACCAGTGACAAGTGGAGTAACACAGGGTTCAGTCCTGGGTCCTCTCCTGTTTGGTATCTACTTCTCTGAAGTACAGGCTAACACAGAAGGTCTTTGGGTAACGAAGTCCGCAGATGACTGCAAACTAGGAGCCATAATCGAAACTCCTAACTTCTAACTGTGGACATCCTACAAAAGGGTCTCACTGAGACAGATGCCTGGTGTCAAAGCCATGGCCTCAAGCTGAATGCCAAAAAGAGCACTGTCATCCCCTTTGGTAAAAACTCTGTAACCATGAACTACCACATAGG
This sequence comes from Protopterus annectens, assembly GCF_019279795.1. NCBI lineage: Eukaryota > Metazoa > Chordata > Ceratodontiformes > Protopteridae > Protopterus > Protopterus annectens. The sequence goes on along the minus strand of NC_056741.1, from coordinate 1,651,065,334 downwards.
CGGTAGTCTACTTAACACTGAAAGTGTGATAAGAGACCTTGGGACACAGGTGGACAGCAGTCTCTCCTTTGATAATCACATTGCCACAGTAGTCAGGAAATCCTTCTACATGGCACACCTCATCATAAAAGGTTTCTCATCCAGGAAAAAAAGAGGTCATTGTTCCCCTCTACTCATCACTCATTAGACCCATTATAGAGTACAACACCCTCTTTGGTATGTACCTCACAAAACATCTACAACAGCTGGAAAGGCCACAGAAGTACCTGACAAAGAGGATCACCGGCCTCAAACAAATGCCCTACACAGACAGTCTCAAAAAACTCCAGCTTTACTCAGTTTCATATCACCTATGCAGAGGTGATCACTGCATAACATACAAAGCTATGTCAAACCCAGATCTGTTGGACATGCTTTACTTAAAGAAATCCCAATCCCTCCGAGCTACATGCTCTAGGGACCTAAACCTTGTCACCACAATAAACAGAACATGGTGGAGGGATAGATTCCTGCTGCAGAGACTTCCCATACTCTGGAACAAACTACCTATCTATAGCAAACAAAGCTCCTCATTAGCACTCTCCAAGAAAAATCTTGATTGGATGGGAAATAGGAAATTCACCCCGGGGATCACTTCTGTGGCTCTGCTCGACAGGGGCACAGGAAAATAATTTTCTTAGGTGGAGAAAGCCAGGTATTTTTTTGGCTAGGCTTATATAGGCCCTAGGGCCAATAGCCTAGTACCTACCTATGAACCTAAATGATTTGGTTTATCAGAGTAAACAGGAATAATAATACTTGAGGCAAAAGCCAAGTTGCTATCTAGATTTATGTGGTAACTTTACTGTATGGTAATATTGGTTTATAATATTCTGAAGAATTTTTGCAAAAGACTATCCCAGATTCAAGAAACTCTGAGCAAGAATAAGACTATTCTTGCACGGAGTGGTTCGTGTCCATTTAGAACAGCAACGCCCTTTCCATATTCATGAAAGCATGTTGCTGTTTAATATACATGGACATGAACCGTGAACGAGTGCAGGGAGTGTGTCCAAGTAGTGCACAGACACTAAACCCATCCCCTGCACTCAGAATTGCCGTATAGCACTTACTAAGCTGAAGTGGCATAATATTACAGCGTTGCTTTAGTATTATGCCAGTATTTCAGTATCCGCAGGCACTGAAATGGAAAAATGATAATTTCAGTGTCCGTGGACACTAAAATAAAAATCTGCAACAAAAAAGCAATGCAGGGGGTATGTGACAGGTTCTGTGACACCCCCCCTGCATTGCTAAAATGCTGTATGACACTTTTGCAACCTGCTAAAGCAGGAAATGTGGGCAAATTCACACATAACGGGGGATAAATCCCACAAAAGTGAAAAAGTACAAGTACAGCCCCACAAACATAGAAAGTTGATGGAGAACAGGTCATGCATCAGCATGAATCACATAAGGGTAGAAGTCTGAAAGCAAGTATGACAATATTACCTCACAGCAACTCATGATAACAAAGGCACAAATAATGGGGGAAATAAATAGTACATTAGGAACATGCCTGAAAATATTGCCCTCACAGAATTAGAAAGCTGACAGATAACAGGATATGTATTAGTAGGAGTCCCTGAAGGATAGAAGCCTGAAAGCCAAATCAGTGCCAGTATTTCACGACTGCAGTCCCAAGTAGTCAAACCACCACAACACACCTATATAACCTAAAAATATTACAATACATATTTTTTTAATAGCTTAAGGAATGTTTAAGTGTAGCTAAGTGGATGTGCATGTTATGGCCGTCCGCTTAGCATAGCATAAACATCCCATAGGAGCTAAATGCAAATAAGTGAAAATAAGATAGTGTAGTTGTTAGACTCATGACTTGGCATTCATGGTTCGAGAACCAAGACAAGCAACTTTTTTTCCTATGTGAAAGTAGTGTTAAAATGATTTTACTAAACTTAAATTATGTAGCAACTATTTTGTCAGCCAGGCACTGTAGCACTTTCAAAAGTGAGTTGTCAGTGTAGAAAAGATGTGAACCCCCCCCCCCATATAAACACACGTGCCCCATACAGTATAGTCACACAAGAATATAATTTAATGAAAGCACACAGGGGGATGTCATGGAAGGTAAACGTAAAATTATAATGTGCATATGAATATTATTTTATAAAGTATAATATGCTTAAACATGCCTTAATGACTCTGTATCCATCAGACTTAGTTCTGTCCAGCAACAAAATAGTCAGCCCTGCCAAGTCTTGAACCCAGGATGCTATCATTTACAATCACAGCAAAATATCACTACTCCATCTGAGCTGTGAGAATATGCAATGCTTTAACTACCATCATTCATTCTGGTCTTAAAAACAGCAGTTCTAAGTGTCAAACCCATGACCCTGAAAACTACAGTCAGAGGAATGTCTTGCATATAGACATACACGCATATATATATATATATATATATATATATATATATATATATATATATATATATATATGTGTGTGTGTGTGTGTGTGTGTGTGTGTGTGTGTGTGTGTGTGTGTGTATGGCTTCCATGGTGGTGCAGCGGTAGCGTTGTTGCCTCACAGCAAGAGGTTCTCCCATTCATTTCTCGGCTTGGGTTGGGAGTGCATTCTGTGTGGAGTCTACATGTCCTCCCGGCGGTCGAGTGGGCATTCAAAAGACATGCGTTGAATGGGCATGCCTTCGTTGAAGGTAGGGCATTGGGCTGGCAACTCGACACCATAAAAGCCAACTGCCAATCATTAGTAGACCGCAGTTCAGCTGTGGCGACCCCTAACCGGGAAAAGCTGAAAGACAAACAACAACATATATATATATATATATATATATATATATATATATATATATATATATATATATATATATGTGTGTGTGTGTGTGTGTGTGTGTGTGTGTGTGAGTGTGTGTGTGTGTGTGTGTGTGTGTGTGTGTGTGTGTGTGTGATGAAACATAAAAATTAAAGTCATAATATGGATATACATATCTAAAAATATAAAGGAAAAATCTATCTATCTATTTATCTATATATACATATATATTTATATATACACACACACACACACACACACACACACACACACACACACACACACACAAACACTCACACACACACACATATATATGTATATATATATACATAATATATATATATATATATATATATATATATATATATATACATAATATATATATATATATATATATATATATATATATATATATATATATATATATATATACACACACACACACACACACACACACACACACACACACACACACACACACACACACACACACACACACACATATGGGTCTACTTCATAACGTTGAATTTCATAAAACTGACACCATAACATCGAAATTTCAAAACACTGAAAGCTCAGAACATTGAAAGTATGCTTCATAACATTGAAAACTGTATTGCACAAGTAAATAAGATCCCCTCCACCACCTAACAAACACTTTCTATGACATTTCTGCACTCCCCATGTGGGGAGCTCTGCCCCCCCCCCGTAAATTAAATATACAAGATCACTCTACAGTGGAAAAAGGTTAATTTCCTAACCTCAGTGAATGGTGATTGTGATACAGTGAGGTTAGGATATTAACTTTTTTCCACTGTAGTACGGTCTTGGAGTTGGAATAATTAATTTACTGGAGGTGTGAAGAGCTGAGCCCCCCACATGGGGGGGTGCAGGGGGACTTGCCCCCCTGCAAAAACGTAGTAGAAAGTGTGTTTGTTAGTTAGGGGTTGTTATAGGTGGAGAGGATGTTATTTACATATGTATTGTACTTTTCAATGTTATGAAGCACACTTTCAATGTTCTGAGTTTTTACTGTTTTGAGTTTTCAGTGTTTTGGGATTTAGATGTTATGGTCTCAATGTTACGGAATCCAACATTATGAAACTATATATATATATATATATATATATATATATATATATATATATATATATATATATATATATATATGGGTTCCATACACTCGATCGAATTTTCACTAATTCGAAATAGTGCATGGAATGCTCACTGCAGCAAAAGTGCACTTAATCGAAAGTGCACTTGCAAAGTTCAGTACAATGAATGGGTGTTGTACTGAACTTCTGTGCAGTACTCACGGACCTTAGGGTTAGGGCACGGGTCATGGTAAGGGGATAGCCCTCACCTTAACCATTAGGCCACCCTCCCTTTAACCATTAGGCCACCCTAATGGTGTTAGAAACTGAAGATGGTGTTACACATGTTCTTCTAACATAACATCCCTGAAGGATATGATGGCTGAACACCAATGGATGTCAACAGTTACTGACTACAATCCTCACATTATTCTACCAACACCACAAAAATAGATGTTGTTCGAGGAACGGACCAAGCATAATAGGCAAACATCTGGCCAGTCTGTGAACATGCCATTTGAGAGGTATGTCAGAGACATATCACTGTCAGATGTCAAGTCACCAAGTAAATGCATGTCCAAATGAACCCTGTCAATCTTGCAACCCTCCATGTGTATAACGGCACTAATGACATACAATCTGTACCCAATTCTGGAGCTTTTTCCCCCATGTTGTTGGGCTGTCTCCACATGTCTTGTCTTGTGAGGTATTTCCAAATGCTGTCTGTGAAGTTGTAGCCCACACACCTCCATAACGTCCCCCACACAGGCAAGTAAAATGGACAAGGCCCACATGTAGGGCGTCCCATATGTTGGAACTAGCAGCAGTGTCCAGGCCCACACCACAATACTATATGGGCAGCTACATAGTTTTATGGCCTCAGCAATACCAGACAGGACAACCTCAACCCCCTCAAGGTAGGCTGAATGCCTGTGGTGGACTGCAGCAATACACAACTACCATCATAGGTGGAAATAATCGCAAGATGGGTCAAGAAGGAACAGGTGCCTCATTGGAAGCCATGTCACCTCGTTCTGCACAAGCAAATAATGTCACAGGTGATGTACCCTAAGGCTGTTTAAGTGCAAACTGGAGACTTCCACCAAGGCCAATCACTAGCCCTTCCAGAAGTGTCTGCAATTCCAGAGGCAACTGCTCTGTAGTGGTGGTCAATAACACCACATACACATATGCCATGGACATAGGCAACTGGCTGCAGACAGGTGAAGTGTAAACATCACCCCCTTGACCCCCATAGGTGCACATGTGCGTGTACAGCACCTGCCCCCCCTCCCCTCATGATCAGGAAGCAGGTTTGTAATGCCCTCTCAAAGGCAACACATAGAGGTCTCCTTAGGCCTGATACCATTCCTGGCTGCATCCAACATGAACACAGGCATGGGCTCTCAGACCCATTCTGCAGTGTATTCAACCACAGTCTGAGCACCGGTGTCATCCCATCTGCACAGAGGACAGGCAGAAAGTTGATAGAAAACAGGTTATGCATTAGCAATAATGTTTAGAAGGATACAAGTCTGAAACTGAAATGTATGCCAAAATGTCGTGACAGCAGTCCTCAATGACATGGTTGAAAACATCAATATTCTCCATTTAACATAGCAATATGATATTAATATCCAATAGGCGATAAATAAAAATATACAGCTCAAATCCCCAAACCAAAACAGTGTAGTGGTCAGAGTCCCAGCTTTGCATGCAGGCGTACACGGTTCGAGTAGTAAAACAGGCAATCCAAATTTACATGGGAAAGCCATGTTAAAAGTGCTATGTTCATATTAAAATATGGTGTAAGTTATTTTTGTCACCCAGGGTAGTGTAGCTGGTGTAAAATGGATGTGTGAGTGCATATAAAATGTGAAGACACCCATGTATACGTGTCGCCTACAGTATAGTTACACCCCTTGCTACTGTAATGAAAGCACATACAGCCATATTATGTAATGAAAATCATATACACTTACTAACTGAAGTTATTTGTGTGGTATATTATGAGAATTAACTGTGAGCAATGGTTAGCAATGGTCACATATGCTTAGAATGTTTAACATCACATTTCTGTTGTCCTCACCCCAGTCTCTCTGGGGTTTGAGTGAACAAATTCACCTCCAAATTCTGTACAAATGCACAGCTGTTGCTGTATAAGAAATGGACAGCTATGGACCTTCTGTACACTCATCCTGCACATCCGTAGCTATCTTTCATATTGTTCTTCCCTCTGTGTGACCCTCTCTGCATGCCCTTTTTCCACCCCTTTCCTATCACCTATCACTCCTTTCTCTTTTGTTTTAAAGTATTAGTGCAGGTGTAAGTGTGAGTAAGCAGTTGTAAGTGGGAGCAAGAGCAACAAAATTACCAGTCCTGCCAGGGTTTGAACCAAGGGCCCTACACACCATAGCTAGAGCAATGTACCACTACACTATTTGAGCTGTACAGACTGCTGATGCTTTTTCCAACATATGCTCATTCAATCAGTCAGGTTTCATATTTATACATATACATGGAGATGCATATATATGTTTAAATATATACATAATAAATAGTGATATATATTATATATATATATATATATATATATATATATATATATATATATATATATATATATTTATGCTCATAACATGTAGTGGAGTCATACCTCAGAACCATATCTACCAGCGCCTTACTGCAAGAAATCTAGCCAAAGGCTGTCGAAATGGGGGGACAAAGGGACAAAACTAGGGACATATTTAAAATATAGCTCTTATAAATGTTGAATGTTGCCAGAGTAACAGGGTTTGTTTCAGCATACATGTTCTGAAGGATGCGAGTTCTGAAACTGAAATCTATGTCATCATTTACTGTCAGAAATCCTCAGATCATCACAGTGATTTTCCAGGGTTATGAAAATAATGCATCTGTTGAACAGACCAGAAATATGAGCAATAAACCTGAACATACTAAAACACTCGAGAGAGTCCCGAGGTAGGCTTAGAACCCCTTAGTGCAATGAACCTTGGCCAGACTTGACAAAGTGGGGGGGTGGGCATGGAACTAGGGACATATCTGAAATACAGGAGTAGATAAGCTGACATTTGCTGCAGTAACACCCTCATGTCTGTCCTAACATATATTGACTGAAATAGCACATGTCCAACACTCAATTACTTCCCACTAGTTAGTTACTGAAATCCTCACATCAGCCCACTAATGCGTCAGGAATACAAAACACTTATGGGGGCCAGGCAACACTATGTCCTACAAATATCTGGACATATCACATTAGGGCAACTACACTCAGCTGCGAAGCATGTCACCAAGCACTGTCCAAACTATAGAGTCAGACTGACAACACTAACCCAAATCTGCTAGGGGGAATTACACATGTATTGGCAAATGTATCAGGCACTACAGGGATGTCACAGCACTAAAAAACAGACAGTGTGAAAGTGCATACCCACAACCAATTCAACCACAGTCACAGTGACATACCAGTAAGCCAAAGGAACAGTACAGTATAATGACTGTGTGAACAAAAACATCTCAACATGTTTGCCACTCATACACTACCCCCACATATATTGGCCCAATTCACAGTGTAATATGATGCCTGACTGTGGCATGGGACATGTCTCACTCTGCCCCTACAAACATATACAGTTGATAGACCACCAGAAACAGAAGCAGCATGCACAGGCAGACAGAAAAGGAGCCATAGCACATACATTCACGCCCCTCCCTAAACAGGCCAAATAACACTGACACAATACACTGTTATACAGTCTTGACAGTCTGTCAACAATTTCCAAAAATACACAGACCTCTCAACTGTACAGAGTCCCACAGAATGTCCAGGCTTTCCCCTCGTATATAAGGCCTCTTCCACATAACATGTCTGGCAGTCTGATACATCACTGGGATAATTTCAAGAAACTAGGCAATAAATCATATACCATATCTATCAACTTCTTACTGCATGACATTTGGACGAAGCCTGACAATTGTGGGACAGAATCCCAAAAACAGGGGCATATTTGGAATATTGCTGTTATAAACTAATGTAGCTGTTGTAACAGGGTTAGTTGTAACATATCTTTTCTGAGGGATATGAAGTCAGAAACACAAATGGATGTTAGCAGTTACTGACTGCAATCCCCAAAGTATGCTACTAATTTTCCAAAGACAAAAAATGTCTGAGAACACACCAAACATAGGAGTCCAAATTCTGACCATTCAGCGGATAGCCCTACAAGTGAGAGTTATATCAAACACGACACTGTCAGAGTTAAAAATCACGCAGAAACTCTATGCCCACACAAACCTTGTTAGACTAGCATTAATCCAAATGTATAACAGCAATACTTACATTCTGTCCCTATGTCTGGAACATTCTCCCCCATTCTGTTGGCCTGTCCCACTGTTTTGGTTGTAAGAGGTATTTTCAAATACCCTCTGTAATGTTGTTGTTCACACACCTCCATGAAGTCCTCACTGGCAAGTAAAAGGGCCAACGCTCACATGACACACTCAATGATAGGAGTATGTTGCCATGCCATTGTCTATATGAATAACAGCTGTCCTGCATGCGATTATCAAGTGGGGGACACCAACTGGTGACAGGCCATCAGCTGCTCATGAGCATTACCTACAAAAGGCAAGCTGCTGCCTATGCAAAACAGATGTACACCCTACATCCGTGAGAGAGAGAGAGAGGCATACAGAGACAGAGAGAAACAGCAAAAAGAAATAAAAACCAAGCAGGACATAACCACCTACACTTGAATAAAACAAACAGGAATGTCAAATAAATAAGCATGTAATGGACTGCAGTAGGGGTATGTAAGAATGGGAAATAGGAACTGTAACATACGTCTCAACAAGACACGCTGTACTGATATATCGCTAATAAGAATCTATGGCCATAGCATCAGGGTCTGTCTGCAGTAACATAGATCATATGTCAGGCCCCTGAGTCACCCCAGGAAAGGATGGCTCACATATGACTTCTACTGCAGTGTGTGTTGAACAATACTGACTGTGACAATGCTAGGCCAGCTACTGGAATGTTGTACATATCCATATCTTACTTGTGAATATAACTAGTGTATACTAGGTTGTCTCAGAAATGTGAGAGACCTATACATTTCATTTGCATAGCAAAGTACTGTTGCACATGTGTGTGTTGAACTGCATGTGATATACTGAGCTCATACCATTAAACTGTCCAGTGTTATGCACACTGACCATATATGTGCCTTATATTTCTAGTCATTTACTCATACAGTTGTGTTATGTCTGGCAAATCATTGGCAAATCTGTGAAGACTGACATTGTATCTTCTTTTTCTTCTGGCTGTTCCTGTTAGGGGTCACCACAGTGGATCATCTGTTGCCATTTCTGCCTGTCCTCTACATCCTGCTCTGTCAACCAACCACCTGCATGTCCTCTCACCATATCCAGAAACCTTATCTGAGGCATTCCTCTTTTCCTCATACCTTGCAGCTTCATCCTTACCATCCTTTTCCCAATATATTCAGCACCCCCCCTGCAGCACGTCAAAACTTATGTAATCTGGCCTCTCTGGCTTTGTCTCAAAACCGTCCAACAAGGGCTGACCCTGTGATATACACATTGCTAATCCTGTCCAACCTCATCACAACCAATGCAAATCCTAAGATCTGTAACGCTGACTCCTGCCTTTTTGTCAATGACACTGTCTCCAACATATATAACATACCTGGTCTCTCTACCCTGTTGTAGACCTTCCCTTTCACATTTATTAGTACTCGTCTGTCACAAATCAGTACTGACACTCTTCTCCGACCTCTCTATCTTGCATGTACTCTCTTCTTCACCTTTTCTCCACAGTCATCATTACTCTGAAATGTTGATCCCAATCATTTATACTCATCCACCTTTGCCAACTCTACTCCCTCCATCCTCAACATTCCACTACCCTCCCTCTCATTCACACACAGATATTCTGTCTTAGTCCTGCTGACCTTCATTCCTCTCCTCTCTAGAGCATATCTCCACCTCTACAGGGTCTCCTAAATCTGTACCCTACTCTCAGTACAGATCACAATGCCATCTGCAATCATCATAGTCAACAGGGACTCCTGTATGATCTTGTCTATCAACCTGTCCATCACCATTGCAAATAAGACAGGGCTCACAGCTGATCCCTGATGTCATCCCACCTCCACCTTAAATGCATCTGTCACTCCTGCTGCAGACCTCACCACTGTCACACCACCCTTGTAAATATCCTGTACCAGTCTTACATGCACCACTGCCACTCATGACTTCCTCATACAATACCACAACTCCCCTCTAGGCACCCTGTCATATGCTTTCTCTATGTCCAGAAAGACAAATCAACTCCTGACCTTCTCTGTACTACTCCATCAACACTCTCAGAACTAACATCGTATCTGTAGTGCTCTTATCTGACATGACAACATACTGCTGACCACTACTCATCACCACCCTGCTTAACCTAGTTTCCACTACTCTTTCCCATGACTTCATGCTGTGACTGATTAATGTTATCCCTCTGTAGTTACTACAGCTCTGCACATCAACCTTATTCTTAAAATGGTGCACAAACACTTTCTCTCCACTCCACAGGCAACCTCTCTTTCCAAGATATCATTAAACAATCTGGAAACTTTGTAGCTCTGCTGTACTTACCCAGATATTTGGTAAACAGTCACTGCCACCCAGTGGCTGTCTTAACTCTTCCCTGAACTCTACCTCACAATCACCCTTTTCCAGTTTGCACCATTTGATCCTTGGTGCTGGCCCTCCTACATCAGATTTATTCCACCTGTGTGCATCTCCCTCCACTCTTGTATGTCACCCTATGCTCCTCCCTCTTAGTATGTTTTCACCACAGCCATGTCCATCCTTTTTGCAAAATCCACTGCCATCTCACTGTATGCATTCCTTTGCTCAACACCATACATACCCATCCCTTCCTCAACCCCTCTGTTCCCTTCACCAACATGGTCATTGAAATCTGCTGCCATCACCACTCTCTCACCCTTGGGTACAGTCATCACCATGTCATTCAACTGACTTCACATTTCTCTCTCTCATCCATCGCACAAGCAACTTGCTTAGCATATGCACTAACATTCATCATTACACCATCAATTTCCAGATTCATAAACCTCACTCTATCAGACAATCATGTCATCCTCCAAAAACACCCTTGGCATGCTGTTCCTTCAGGATAACCCCTACCCCCTTTCCCCACACATCCACACCCTGATAGCACAATTGTGACCTGCCTCCAATACACCAAGCCGTACTCCCCTTCCATCTGGTCTCTTGCACACACTATATATCCACCTTCCTCTGGCCATCATATCACATAGCTCTGTCCCTATGCCAGCCATATTGCCAACATTAAAAGTTCTTACCCTCACTACCACACTCCTAGCCTTTCTCGTCTCTTCCTGCCATATGAGTGTTGGACATCCTCCAGGGTATGTCTGTCAATGCAAAGGCTACTGTGTTATTGAATGACTCAAGTGTGTTACAGGAATATTAAGACAGTGTCACTAATTTTGTCCCATTGCCCCCCATGTATTTGTGGCTTCCTACAGATGTCCTGCTCTAACGTGTTGAGAGGGATGACTGGGCAGCAAGAGTATGAATACAGTGTGCCATACTGACATAAAACAGAAATGTATATCAAGTATTACCAGTGCACATGTCAGTATGAGTAGGTGTATCTGCCCGCCTCATAACAACAGACATGGGATGCAAAATGTCAGTTAATTAAGCTGTACATGTTGTACACATGTATAATCTTAGTTACTGTGCATCTAAAAGTGTGACATTTCTACAGCTACTGGTTGTTGCATTGCCCTGACACAGCCATGAGTATTACAATAAGCACGATTATCTGTTTGAAATTGGCAAGGTGTCCAACTGTGTTATGACTGTGTGTCCATGCCTACTACAAACAGCTATATGAACACCAACATAACTGTATGGGCTCAGCAATGAATTTCTTGTAAAACTTGCCTCCACCAAAGTAGAGTAATACCCTTTGCTGGACAGCAGCAATACGCAAACTACAGACTTGGTCCCATTATTGGCTGTACAGGGCAAATTAGGAGCAGGCACCAACTTGGCATCAAGTCAGCTTTTGTCTGATCAAGCATATAAGGTCACAGGTGGAGTACTGTATGGCTAACTGAGTATAAATTGGACACATCCACCAAGGCCATCTTCACATATGTCTGCAATCTCAGAGGCAACAAACCAACCCACCCTGTAATGGTGGTCAATCAAACCACACACACACACACACACACACACACACACACACACACACACACACACACACACACACACACACACACACACACACACACTGCTACACCCAATCTGCTGCAGATAGGTTTAAGGCAAACATCACACCCTGGCTCAGCATCACTATAAGTGGATATGCACAGCACCCACACCCCTCCCCTCATCACCAGTGAGCAGGTACATATTGTCTACTGAAAGCCAACAAACATCAAGTATCTCTGGGACTTGATTAACATCCCTCTCCACATCCTACATGAACTCAGGCATGTGCTCCCAGCTCCATTACCTACTGTAGTCACACCAAGCCTTGGCACCATTTACACCCCATCCACATGGAAGATGGCCAATATCATCCCTCTATACAGACATGAATGAGGAGTAGAGGATTATGAAATTAACTAGCCCTCATGGGGGGGAATATGACACATCAGGACCAGCAGTGCAATGCGAGCAGATACAGTGCTGATGGATTACAGGGGTATTGTGTGGTGAGTGGTGGCTACTGGTATTCAATGTAGCTGTGCAAGTTCTGCACATACTGTTGCCAAATGTATCAGGTTCTGTAATGTGTTTCCCTTATGTCTTCCAGGTGCAATGCTGTATCACCAAAGGTCAACTTTCTCAGCAGCTGAGACAAATATAATCATACAAGCATACTACAGAACCATGCCATAATGTTTGACCAGAGCCAGCAACATCTGCGGGAGAGGACCGGCCTGTGGGAAAACCTTGTCCACATGGTAAATGATGTTGGCCTGCACGCACATACATACAAGCAGGTCCGGCATTGTGCAAATGATCTCATACGCCATGCCTGTCAAAGAGCTGCTGCAGTGGCCAGGGACCGCACAGCTACAGGTGGGGGCCCAGCCATGCAGCCCCCACTGATACCCACCAAAAAGCTCCTCAGCAACTTTCGGGCACCCACCCCAGTACAACATAATGGTACAGACCCCCCACATGCTGGAGGTGGGTGGCACCCAGACAATGGATGAAAGGTGTGCAGGTAAGGTCCCAGTGGAGATTACTAGGCTAGTGTAGCAGACATCTACGTGCATATGTCAGGTCAGACTGCAGTTGTGGATGGGGTTTTCTAATGTACAGAAGTGCACATCTATGGTGAAGGACAGTAAACTGTGTCATATTGGGGTTGTACTGTAAATGTGTAGACATTGTGCATAAAATTAATCATACTACAGTAAAGCTATAGGTCTCCTCTGTCTTCCCCAACTTACTCTGATTGTTTCTGTTTATTTTATGAACTTCAAAGCCACAGACTTTAGTAAATCACTAAACTGCTGCAAATGGACCCCCTTAAACAACTACACCTCGACGATGCTGTGCAATACTTTAACACTACCTTTCTATAAATCTTAAACTACCACGCACCCTCTAGAACAGTAAGGATAAAAAACAACTATTCCCCATGGCTCACAAAGGAGACTAAAAACACAATGAAAGAAAGAGACAAAAGCTGGATATTGTTTCAAAAGGATAAATCCCAAACACTAAGGCAAAACTACCTAGAACTTCATAATAAAGCCAAAAGACAGATTAAAGCTGACAAAACTAACTACTATAGAAACACTCAAGAGAAATATGCACATAACCCACAAAAATTCTGGTCCAGCATAAATAAAATACTATACCCAGGAAAAGCCTCCACCTCAACCCCTGTACTCCCGAATAATGATACCAATATCCCCACACAATTCAACAACTTCTTCACTGAAGCAATAGTAAAACTAGCAAATGCCCAACCAAACACAAACACTCCAACACAACTGTCCACCCCATTCCACAATAATGAAAAACACACCCCTACTGTTTTCCAACCAAGACAATCTCAAAACTCCTTCAGTGACTTAAACCAACTATCCTAGCCACTGACAAATGACCAGCAGATTTCCTTCATATATCAGCAGAGGCCATATCCTATCCTGTATCCATTCTCATAAACAGATCTCTATCTGAACATAAGGTACCTAACTTATGGAAAACTTCACATATCATACCATTTCATAAAGGTGGTATTTCCCTAGAACTGACCAACTACTGCCCAATCACTATCCTATCCCCTCTTTCCAAAATACTGGAAAGAGTTGTCCATTCCCAGCTAATACATTACCTCCAACAAAACAATCTACTATCCAAAACTCAACATGGCTTTAGACCCTCCAACAGCACCGCCACTGTTCTCCTTTCCTATACCAACACAGTAAACCACCACAGGGACAAAGGATTATTTGTATCTTCCATCTTCTTAGACCTATCAAAGGCCTTTGACATGGTGAATCAAACTCTCCAAATTCTTCAAACTCTGACTAACCTAAATCTTTGCTCTTCCACAATAAGTTGATTTCACAGTTACTTATCTGACCAACATCAAGCAGTTTTATAGCAAGATAAACTGCCCACCCTACTGCCAGTCTCAATAGGAGTCCCCCAAGGATCTATCCTAGGCTGTCTACTGTTCTCTCTTTTCACTAATGATATCTCTTCAGTCCTACCCACTACCTCAGTAGTGCAATATGCAGATGATACCACCATTATATGTGCCGCCCCAAACATTAAAGAATTACAAACCCTTACCCAATCAAACTTCACTCTAGCTGAAACATGGTTTGCCAACATCAAGCTTATTCTCAATCCCAACAAAACAAATCTGATTCTATTCATTCCTGGAAGATCCCATGCCTCAAATGAAAGATTAACTATAAACTCCAAAAGTAATATTCAAATCACACCAACACCATACACAAAACTACTAGGTGTAGAGAACAATCACCAACTAAAAATTGATATCCATATAGCACAAACCATCAAAAAAGTCAACAAGAAACTAGGTCTACCCTATAGAAACAAACAATTCATGACCACACATACTAAAACACTATCACTAGAACCCACCTGCTATCCATCCTACTTTATGCCTCCCCCATATTAACCAACCTGAGTCAAAAAGAACTAAACAAAATGGAATCTTGTTACAACAAGATTGCCAAATTTGCCACTGAAGCCACACATAGGTCCCACCATTGCACATCCCTAAAACAGCTCAATTGGCTAGAGCTACCCCATGTACTACTACTGAATCAAATCTCAACAGCACATAAGCTTTACCATCTACCTGAAAAAAAAAAACAGCCCTCCAGGGCATTATACAGCCTTACACTACCTCTAGAGAACTAAGATCTAGCAACCAGAACCTAATAAAAGTAATCAGAAACAAAAATGAAGCAGATAAATCCCTATTTGCCTGCAGAATATCCTAGTCCTGGAATACACTTCCAGACCACATAACCTCCACGACCTCTCCAACACAATTTAAACACCTCCTAAAAAACACTAGTTGGCTATGCTCATGCCACTCTCCGGGATAATCCAGACCATGGCAAATCAGTAAGATCTCCACCAATGTATGCTGAATCCTACAAAGCACTGTCAAGTTCCTTGAAGAATCAGCCTCTATACCCATAGGAATTAAGAACTGTACCTTATAAAACTGAACCCTAATAAATAGTAACCTCCTATTCTAATACTATATCTCAAATTGTATCCTAACAATTAAACAATCCTATCAGCTCTAGGCCTCTTTTCCCTATTAAAGACCTACTCTCTTGATGCTCTCGTAAAAAAAAAAAAAAAAAAATTATTTATGACTGTATAGACTTAGAATATAGCATTAATGTACATGTAACCTTTGTATTATGTTGATGTTGACCTCTCTCTGTCGATGCTGATTACATCTGTACCAACTTGCTTAACCAACTTGTAACTTAACTAACTTGGGGCTTTTCTCCCCGGGCCTCCACTGAAAATGGACCTATGTCCAGTTGGACTCTCCCGGTTAACAAATGTAAAATAAAATAAAATAAAAATATGTGTTACATGTAAAATATAATGACTGAAGTATGTACAATATGGTGGTTGCATAGGTGTGCACACCCTTAAAATGATACTTTGTTGAAGCACCTTGTATGTGACTTACAGCATTCACTCTTCTTGTGAAGGTGTCTATCAGCATGGCACATCTTGACTTGGCATTATTTGGCCACTCTTCCATGCTAAGGTCACCAACTCTGTCAGATTGCAAGGGCAGCTCATGTGCACAGCCCTTGGCAGGTCACACTGAGGTTTTTCTCTCTGGTGTAGGTCTAGGCTCTGGCTGGCCCAATCCATAACCATGAGTGTTCAGGTGGAGCCATTTTTAGGTAGCTGTGGATGTATGCTTCGGGTCTTTGTCATGTTGAAGGCTGACACACCTCCCCATCCTCAGCATTCTTGCAGATGCCTGATGGATTTTGGGCCAGATGTGGTTGTTATTTGGAACTGTTCAGAATTCCCAACACCATGACTACAGGCCCAGTTCTGGCTTTGGAACAGCATCCCCACAGCAGGCCACTGCCACCAGTGTGATTCACCATGGGGATGTTGGTCTTCATGTTAAGAGGTGTTGCTTTGTACACCACACATACCTTTTGGTATTGTGGCTGTGAGGTCAATCCATAGTCTCGTTACAACATAAAGCATATTCATACATGCCTTTGGGAGACTTGATGTGGTGTATTGCAAATTGTATCCACCCCTGGATGCTTTTGGTGTAGGGAAATGCTTCCATCTTCTGACCCTACCCCATAGAACAGATGTATGCAGAATACAGGAGAGTGTTCACACATGTATTACACAACACCAGTACTTGTAAGAGATTCCTGCAACTCCCTCAGTTTGCTGTGTCTGTCCTGGCAGCCTCCCTGACCAGGTTTTGACATGTCTTGTCATCATTTTTGGAGGGACGTCAGGTTCCTTTCAAGATCACTGTTATCCCATATTCAATCCACCTTTTCAAAACTGTCTCCACTGTGTTCCATGGTGTATGCAATGTTGTGGTAATGTTGTACCCTAATCTTGACTGATACCTTTTAAATATGAGATCCCTTTGTTGCTTTGTAAGCTATCTGCAAACCATGATTGTTGCTGTTGCAGACAACTGAGCAAATGTCATGAATATCCTACTTTGACAGCAGACTGTTATTTGGTGTTACCCAGAGTGCCTTTACTAGATGGCAGGTGTGTACTCAAGCAGACTGAATGCTGTCAGTAAACCACAAGCTGCTGCAATTAAATATTTGAAGGGTGTGCACACATGCATCCAGCTTATTGTAAGGTTTGTATGCTCCATAGTTGGTACCCAACAGATTGATTGGTTTTACAGGTGAATTGTTCATGTCATAGGTCACATTACAGGTTGGAAAAGGTGTGGACTGAGATATTGTGGTCTCAGTTTGTATATATATATATATATATATATATATATATATATATATATATATATATATATCACAAACACCTGGCATCTTAACATGGGTGTGTACACTGTTTATATCCACTGTATGACATGTTTCACACATGTCCCTACCTTAGGTCATTTGTCTCCCCATTTTGTTGGTCTCTGTCCAGAAGTCTTGCATTGACAGGTTATGAGGTATGCTACAGGAATGTTGCATTCTCTTCAGATAAGCCCCTATGGTGTCCACTGTGATGCAATGCAGTTAACCCCATCACAAGTGAACATGCACATAAAGCACTATGGCTATGAGTGACAGTTGTGTGCATGGTAAATTGCATGGCCTTCACATGCCTGGGGTATTGGCAAATAACAACAGAACAATTCCATACTCACCAGCTTCAGGCTGCTGTCCCACATACAGACTGAAGGGACATAGGTAGTTGTGGGAGAGATGTATTGTCAGCAGACTCACATGTGGCATTGATACAAGATGGATGCATCGTCGAGGGGTAGTTGTTTAAGGGGGTCCATTTGCAGCAGTTTAGTGATTTACTAAAGTCTGTGGCTTTGAAGTTCCTTTTGTTGCATATGATTCTAAGGTTAGGTTGGTTGATGTGTTGGTTAGATCTATTCCTAATTACATAGGTTGGTTGGTGATTGCTTAGACTGTCAGGGAGACACCCAGAATGTTGTACAAGAGAGGGATGGGATAACAGTATCCAGTCTAAGCTGGATTGACATTTAGTTGCTTTGTCAATACTGGTGGGGTGGATATTATTTGGGTGAATCTGTGAAGGTTGATGTGGGTAGAGCGGTTATGGTTAGAGCATTTGAGCCAATCTATGCTAAAGTCTCCTAGTACTATAGTTTCATGAGGAAGGGAGTTTGAGGTCCAATTAAGTAGGTTTTCTGCTGTGTTGATGTTATTGCCTGGAGGGAGGTAGGCTCCTGCAATTACTATTTGTTTGTGAGAGTTTAGTTTAAATTTTGTTAGGATCAGTTCTATATCCTTCAGTTCCTGGGTATCACAGTCAAACTGTTCCAGGGTGAGATGGTTTTGAAACAGGATTGCTACCCCTCCACCTTTTTTCTCTACTCTATCCTTCCTTATTATATTATAGCCTGGGGCTAGGATTTCATTATTGCTATGTTCAGGTTTAAGCCAGGTTTCAGTCAATACGACTATATCTGGTTTATATAAGGCTAGTGGGGCATGAAGGTCCTGGATCTTGTTTAGTATACTTTTTATGTTTATGTTTAGGAAGAGGAGGAATGAGGTGGATCTGTTATAGATAGAGTTAATTGTGTTTGAGTTAGTAGTAGTATGAGTGGGTTCAGGGTTGGGGTGTATGTCACCACAGCAGGTCATTGTGAGTAGGAGGTGTAGGTAGAGTTTGGATAATTTGTGCAGTATTTTGTTTTGTTTGTAAGAGGTGAGAGGATTCTCTTTAGGTGTTAGTTTATTATGATAATATGTGAGTGTCTTATAGGTATTAAAGTAGGTTGGTGTAATTGTAAAACATTTTAAGTGATTGTGGTTAGTTATGGATGTAGTCTGCCAAGGAGAAGGAGTGTTGAGTTGAAGTTGGTAGTGGTAGGAAAAGAGGATGGAGAGAAGGAGTAGGGGAAGAATAATAGATGGATAGAGTAATACATTTAGTAGTAGGTTTTTACGTGATTTTGGCATCTTAATCATTATGGAGAGAGAGTAGTTAAGGTATAGCTGGTTTCTGTGTGTTAGGTGAGGGGAATGGGGTGAGTAAATAAGGGTGTGGTGTAAACAGATTATGTAGTAGCTGATTGATATGGAAGTGTAAAGTTTGTTAGAGGGTGTGGTGTCTAGTTTTCAATCCGGCTGATAGGTTAATTGGGTAGTGAGGTAATTAGTAGTGGGTGTGGTTGTTAGGTATAAATTACAGTGATCTAAGGGTGTGTGGGAAAGGGGGTAGGGTAGTTTAGCGGAGTGGGACTACACCAGTTTGGAAGAGGCCCAACTTCCACAGAAACAATCAGAGTAAGTTGGGGAAGACAGAGGAGACCTAGAGCTTTACTGTAGTATGATTTATTTTATGCACAAATCTCTGAAGGGGAATTAGACAGCTCTAGGGCTGAGAGCTAACAGGCACTGAGCTGGGAACAGAGTTAGTGCTAGGTATATTTGCACATCTATTTAGATAGATATAAAGTCTTAGAGCTGGTAACAGGATACAGGAGGGAAAGTGTATCTACTGGGCTGAGAGTAAGGCTAGTGAGGTGAGTGGGGATGCAGTTTTGGGAGAGTGGTGGTAATGGGCTAGGGTTATGTGAAAGATGGCCAAGTTAATAGAGGAGACCAGTGTGAGGATGATGTATGAAAGAGGACAGAGAAGGTGGTTAGACCAGTAGTGATTGGTAAGTGGACATTGGGAGATAGCAGAGAGAGATACTTATAAGTGGAGAGAGGGAGAGTGAGAGACAGCGAGAGTGATTGAGCAAGTGAGAAAGGGGTTGGTGGGACACTAGAAGGTTGTAGTGTTTGGTAAGAGGGATGGGGCTTCCAGAGATGTGATTAAGCTGACCAGCCTCAACAGAATGTCACAAAAGTAGGCTAAGTAGGACTAAGTAGATGATATATATAACACATATGTTCTTTAGTTAAATGGCACTGCTGTTGGAGAGGATTCCACTGAAGGTGCAAAATGCAGGGGAGTTGTGGTCTTTCCAAGTGGGTTAGGGTTTGAAGAAAACCTTAAAGGTTGGTGCCAGGGACCTGTAGGATTAGGATGGAGAAAATAGAACATTTGTGAGATACATGAATAGTAAGGTGAAGTAGCAAGAGACAGATAGTAGGGAGGAGGAGGTAAGATAAGGATAGGAGGGAGATATTACTTGTGAGAGGGAAGTGGTAGATATAGTGGGAGAAAAGGAGTAGGGGTATAGGTGGAGTGGTAGTTAGAAGACTATATTATTTGAGGGATAGCAGTGAAGAAAAGATAGGATGAGGGAGTGTGGAATAACTTAGGATAAGGATGTAGGAGAGAAGATAAGCAGCTACTATAAGTTTCTAATACAGTTCTTACACAGTAGTATGCTAAGTATTGTATGGTTGTAAGCTCTAGGATATTTGATAGTCACATTTAAATTATTAACATCCATTAAAACACATTTCATTTAGTCATATCAGGACTACTAACAGGGAGCAAATCAATACACAAATATGTTTTGCTTTGTATGAAACAGGAAAGTACAGTCACAGTATAGCAAGGCAATCACCTTTCTACTGATAATAACTTATACTTACTGTATTAATAGACAATGTTAGAGAATCCAGACTAAACGTGAAACTAGTCAACTAGTAGTAACTATGACCTAATTATATAGTTATACTGTTTACGTACATACTGTGTCTGTAATAATCTTAGAAAGTGTTAAATCATGTCTCATTTAAGAGAATAATATAAATCTATTCTAGGAACACAATAAATATTCATCTGAGTACATTTAATATCATTAAATGTGATTTAAATCACCTTGACCAATAGTACAATTACCTTAGAGAGTTGTGTAGAGCTTGCATTTGGTACTACAGATTAGTGAAGGAGCATCTAGTTAAGTAAAACACCAACCCTAAAGCATGGAAAAAAGCATGTGGCCAACAACTATGCAAAAGCGCTCCTATAGTGGGTCATAATTCTCAATTTAACACAGGTGGTAATACGTGCAGCCAGTAAGGTGGACAGTAACATAGTAGGTTTATAACACACATTTCACTAGCCTAGGACCTATGTGGGTGTTTTAATCCCAGGACAAGAACGCTGTATTTACTACAAAACACTTAACGTGGAATGTGCTATGAAGCTGGACCAGAAACACCCATTAGACTAGCCTAGGTCCTATAGTGTGCTTTAATCTTCAGCACGAGTTCACTTTTTTTCTGCCAGAGACTGTACTGGGAGAGCTGTAAAGTAATATCAGATCACTGCTTTTGTAAAACAATAAGATATCACTGCTGAATTTGAGAGGCTATTTGCAACCCATATAAGCCCTTTGGCACTTATCTACTTATGTCCAGGAAAGCTATTTTCACTGCAATATGCTTGCATGGTAGAATAAAAGGAGAGAAAAGGGCGTTGCTTTGTTATACTTCATGCATAAATCTAACTTCCTCACATAGTAATACTAATGTCTACTTTTGTCGAGAAAGCTATTTTCGCTGCAAAATACTTGCATAGTAGAGCAGTAGGAGAGAACAGGGCATCGCTTTGTTACAGTTATAATAAGAACGCTCTGCTTAGTGGTATGCATCTAACTTCACCACAAGTAGCATAAGATGAACTGCGCCACAATAGCGTAAATCTAAACTCCACACAAGAATGCCAATTACACAATAAAACACAGGCTTAGAAAGCTTTCATGAGAGAATGGGGCATCAATATGGTAAAGCCTTAGAAAGCACTACACCTGGTATGTCAAAGGCAAAATTATGCTTTGTATATCAGGCAAAAGAAAATGCTAGGGGCTAACGAATTTACATCCATGTAGTACCAAATGCAATCACAGTGTAAAGTAATACAAATGAAAGCAACATCAGTGCAGGATGCAGTCACTTTATAAACCTTAAACCAACAGAGAATTTACATCCACATAGTACCAAATGTAATCACAGTGTAAATTAAAACCAATTAAAGCAATGCTAGTGCAAGATGCAGTCACTCTATAAACCTTAAATCAATAAGTTACCAGTAACCTTTTCTATGTATTATTCCACTTTACAAGTACTGTAGAGGTCTAACCAGTAACACATTAGCTTCACAATACATGATGCTTGATTGTCATTAAGGACTAACCTGGTCAGAGTTAACACACCACTCTGTTGGAGGTTTAGGGGATAAGGAATGATCCTGGAGGCTAAGTGTGCTTATTATCAGGCCCAAAGCATCATGGGAGAGCAGGGAAGATGTAAGAGGACAGATAATAGGGGGCAATTTGTGTCCAGATGACTAGGTGGCACTACACCGGGTTGGAAGAGGCCCAACTTCCACAGAAACAATCAGAGTAAGTTGATGAAGACAGAGAAGACCTATAGCTTCACTGTAGTATGATTTATGTTATGCACAAATCTCTGAAGAGGAATTAGAAAGCCCTAGGGCTGAGAGCTAACAGGCACTGTGGTGGGAACAGAGTTAGCGATAGGTATATTTGCATGTCTATTTAGGTAGAGCTGGTAACAGAATACAGGAGAGAAAGTGTATCTACTGGCTGAAAGTAAGGCTAGTGAGGTGAGTGGGGGTGCAGTTTTCGGAGCATGGTGGTGGTGGGCTAGGGTTATGTGAAAGATGGCCAAGTTAATAGAGGAGACCAGTGTGAGGGTGAGGTATGAAAGGGGAGTGAGAAGGTGGTTATTCCAACCGGTAAACACGTTTGTTTATCGATTGGATTGCACAGGTCATATTTCACATGAAAGGTGAGTAACATATTTGAAAGCATTATTGAGGTCTCATCTTGTATAGTACAAGAACAAGCCATGTTAACAGGGTTGTATACACATATCGTATCCACTATAAGCTTAGAAGGTTGGTGATGTAACAGGAATTGTCTGACCATACATTTACTGCTGGTTTGGAGGTCTGACACTCAAATGTATGTCATTAATCAGTGATGTCCCTCCTCAGATTATCCCAGTTATGTATTATAGAAACACAGGGGTTATGAGAAACAAAGCAACCATATGAGCCAGACATCTACACATCCTGCAAGGATCTGTACAGTTGTGAGATATGTCCTGCAGTACTTGCCATTGTGATACAGAGGTGAACAGCAATGATGTGTACATGGGTGCAGTCTGTGCTGGGGAAGGGCCTTAACCTACTAACACTGATCACGTATCCCAAAGCTCTATATTGTTAGTTGCATGTAGAAAAACTGGCTGCAATGCATGATGTTGAGTTTTGTGTGTCATGCAAATCACCATTTGGGTAATATGTGGTCTGTGTAATAGATTTCTGCCACCTCACCTTGTAAGTGTGTGTGTGTGTGTGTGTGTGTGTGTGTGTGTGTGTGTGTGTGTGTGTGCACGCATGTGGGCATGTGTACCAGCCAACCTCAAAGTGCAGGTACTAATGTACATATGTTGTCTTCCCCTCACAGGTGGCAATGGGGTTCTGGGTCCCTCCCACTTGAAACTGATGTCATTATCTCTGCAGACTCTGACAATTTTGGAAATAACAGAGAACGTATCACCACAGTTGAACAATGAATAAAATATTTTAATGAAACAAGTCCACTAACAACTCAAAAACAGGACAAGTGCTTTCTGCATAATGCCTTCTTCAGATCCTGATTATTGTGTCCTGAGTGTCTAATTTTAAAATCCAAACTTCCAATGACTGATCCCAACTTTAGTCAGATGACCGATTTCAAAAGCAATCGAGAACATTATTCCACTATATTTAATGAACCAGTCAATCACAAGTTGCTAAAACAAGGAAGTTCAAGTTTCCACCAATAAATTATCTCCTCAGTCTCTTCCTGTTTGCTTTCTTTCAATTGAAACTTATTTCTTCATTCCGGGACATCAAGCCAATGGCATGCTGATAATCGCTACACACCTCTTTGCCATCCTATCAAAAACATATTTTTAATGAACAGTAAACAGCCTCTTGTGGCTGAAATACTAAGGATACAGACTGCATATGTCATGTTATTAGTAAGACTCTAAGTTCTTTACAATATTTTTAGACTCTCTTTATTCATATTAAAATCCCATATATAAATTCTCTATCTAGAGACATTAATTTATGACATATTTATCCATCCGAACCGAATACGGTTGATTTCCCCCTTGTCACTGAATAGGCTCCTGTTACATATAAAAGGATGATAGCATAATTATCATGCTTTTAGGCTTCTTTGTTGTTATTGTCAATTAATTATTTTCCAAAAATCAAACTGCTATTTTTGGCTGCTCATCTTTTAGCCAATAGAGTTTCTACAAAAATGGCAAATTCCTCTTTTAACCAACGACATGTCAGATGTTAACCTAAGGCTTCAAGCCTATGTTTAAGCATAACAGCATCATCTTTTTTGCCTCTAAGTTCTATAAATAGCACTTGTAAGGGGTCTTCTGGACTCAAAATATGTAGACAATAAAATAAATCAGCTTTAGGTTCAGTAACCAATGAGTAATAATGAAAAACAAACTGCTACTTTCGGTTGCTCATCTTCTAGCCAATAGAACTTCTACAAAAAAATGGCAAATTCCTCATTTAACCAATGACAATTCAGATGTTAACCTAAGGCTTCATGTCTATGATTATGCATATTAGCATCACCTCTTTGTCTCTAGGTTCTATAGATAACACTTGTAAAGGATCTTCTGGGCTCAGAATATGTAGACAATGAAATAGATCAGCTTTTAATTCAGTAACCAATAAAATATCATTTGGAGTGGCAATTCACGATTTCAACCAATAGAAATAAAATTAGTGCTTGCTTTACTACTAACAGTCCAATAGATTACCTTGGAAGATCTATCAAACAATGATAGATCAACTATCTCTTTATATCTTTTCTTTTCAAAATATAGGTAAGTCTAACATTGAGGACTCATTATATTAACTACCATCGGATCAATGGCATATTCCTGCATTTGTCAACAAAAGTCTTTGACCATGTTGATGTGCCAAAGTAAGCTTCCCATCAAAATAGACTGAAAACTGCATCTATGGTTCATGGTTCCTTATTTTGAACCAAATATAAAACAGTCAGACCTCTCTCTCTCTCTCTCTCTCTCTCGCTCTCTCTCTGTTCTGTTTCACCCAACCAATAGGAGGGCTGGAAAAACCAGCAAAGCCCTATTTCCATCAATGTGAGGAGCACTTCCTGGTAATGTAAGCCTCTATAACAATGAGGCTCTACTTTGTTCAAAGAAGTCTTTTCTTCATATCATTGTCTTGATCTACATTGTTATTTAGTCAGAAATAGCCAATGGATGTCATAGGGTGACTTTATTGTTGTTAATAACTCCCAGTCAAATAGATTGAAATCTATATCATTCATCTCACGTAACTGATAGTAAGAGTCAATCAAATTATGGTTTATGTTTTACTCAATCAATATGGAAACTAAGAAGGCGTCAAGGCACCTTTCCCATCAACGTCATGAACCAAATATAAAACAGTCAGATCTCTCTCTTTGTATTCTGTTACGGTTGACCAATAAGGGGGCTGGAAAAATGGCAAAATCCTATTTCCACCAATACAAAGAACACTTCCTGTAAATGTAAGCCTCTATAGCAGCGAGACTCTGCTTTGATCAAAAGGGTCTTTATCCATATCATTGTGTTGATCTACATTTTTATTTAATCAAAAATAAGCCAACGAATGTCAGCATAACCTTATTGCTGTTAATAACTCCCAGTCATAAATAGACTGAAATCTGCATCGTTCATCTCCCATAGCTCAAAAAGACTCAATCTGATTATGGCTTGTGTTTTAATCAACCAACAGGGAAACTAAGAAAACGTCAAGGCTCCTTTCCCACCAATGGGAATAGCACTTCCTATGTAGATGGAACAGTTTTCTGTATTTATCAAAGGGATCATTGTTCATAACACACTGAAATTCTCAGTCATAAATAGGCTGAGTATCATCTGTAGCTCTTGGTTATTCTATTGATACTGTAATCGGAAACCAATGCATAAACGCAGTCAATTCTCCTCGTCCAATATAGAGACTGAAAAGACGGCAGGGCTCCATTCCCACCAATAGAAGTTATTCTTCCTGTGCAAACATATACAGGAGCTCAGGTCAGTTATCAGTCCAATGGCTGGATATTCTTATAATTATTGGTAGACCATTCTAACATCTACTATTTAGTCTCCTTTCCTTTAGAAATGGTTTTAATGGAACTATGCCATTTAGACTGGGTGTATGGTCATCTCTCAAATTCATGATCCATTTAGCCTCCTCTTTTTCAGTTCTATTCACCAGATCACCTTCTCTTGCTGTAGGTTTTATCTTTGAGATAACCATGAATTTGAAGGAGTGTGTGATGTTATCT
Source organism: Protopterus annectens (assembly GCF_019279795.1). NCBI lineage: Eukaryota > Metazoa > Chordata > Ceratodontiformes > Protopteridae > Protopterus > Protopterus annectens. Next base: position 1,651,038,751 of record NC_056741.1, on the reverse strand, counting down.
CGGACATGAATAAATAACGCATTAGTCTCACTTTGATTCCTTATATCTGATTGATGTTTAACTATATGCTCCTTTAACATCCTATTTGTCTTTCCTACATAGTAAATTGGACATTTAGTGCAGGTAGCAATATAAATGACATTTTTGCTATTACAATTGGCATTATCATAGAATCGATAACATTTCCCTGTGCTGGGATGGATAAAATTATTACTTGTGTTGATCACTGCACAGGCTTTGCATGTACCACATTTGTGTGTACCTACTGTTTGAATTGGTGCATTGTGCTGTGTTCGTGATTCATTCTTATTACATAATATTCTTTTTAACTTCTTTTTATTCTTGAAAGTAAACCAAGGAACTTCTCCAACTGTGGCTTTTAACTTGACATCTGAGGTCAGTTGTTGTTGTTGTTGGTCTTTTCGGCTTTTCCCGGTTAGGGGTCACCACAGCAGAACTCCGGTCCACTAATGATTGGCAGTAGATTTTTTATGGTGCCGAGTTGCCAGCCCGACACCCAACCTTCAGCGAAGGCACGCCCATTCAAGCATGTCTTTTCGAAGGCCACTCAACCGCGGGGAGGACATGCAGACTCCACACATCTGAGGTCAATAGAGGCCAATATTTCCTGATCACTGAACATACTGTGTTATTATTCATACTATAGGTGATATTAACCCATATTTGTTGATGTTGGCCTTTGTCATCTTTACTTTCAGGAGTATTGATCCTGTTATTATTTCTTTGGCCTTGAAATGCTGAATAGTATGGTCTGCCTTTTTTTGTTCATAAGGTTACAGCTTGCTCCTCAGTCTTATTAACTTTATATTATATGCACGTTCATTAAAGTCATTCATCAATTTATTCTCTTCTCTGATGTAAGTATCTTCTTGGGTGCATAACCTCGAAATACAAGTAACCTGATTGTCAACTATATTATGACAAATATGTCTAGGATGCATGCTAGAGTAATGTAACGTGGTTTTGCCACATGGGCTTTCTAAACAACATGGTATCAATTCCCTTTTTTGTATGTAATGTCAATTTCACATCCAAGAATTCAATGTTATCTCTGGACATTTTAACCTCAAACTTAAGGAAGGTAGTGGTCTTGCTTAAATACTCAGCAAACTCCTTTATTCTTTCTTCATCTCCTTCCAACAGGATAAAATTATCATCCACAAATCTGTTATATAAAATAACATTCTTATTCCATAGATTTCCTTTGTCCTTGGCCCATGTGTTCTCCCATTGGGCTAACACCAAATTGGCATAGCTATATGCATAGGGGGTACCCATGGCCACCCCCGATGTTTGCCAAAAGTAGCTGTTATTATATAGGAACACATTATTCTCTAGCATCATCTCTAATAATGTAAAGATCACATAAGAATCCTGCTTTTCTTCTCTCAGTAAATCTCGTATAGCCTCTATACCATACTGATTAGGTATGGATGTAAATAAACTATTGACATCCATAGTGACCAGGAATAAATTAGAGAAACTATTTATGTTACTCATTACTTCAAATAATTCTTGTAAGAACTGTGCTGTATCTTTGATCACCGTAGTAGCTTTAATCAATAGTTTCTTAAGTTCATCTTCTAAGTAGATTGACAAAGGTTCAGTGGACCATCCTTGACCTGTCACTGTAGGGCACATTGGTGGTTTCTGATTATCCTTATGGATCTTTGGTAGCCCACTGATGGTAGGTATGACAGGATATTCTACTGTGAAAAAATCATACATATCCTTAGTAATACTGCTATCCATCAACAACTCATAGAGGGTATCATTTATCTTCAGTTTCATCATGTCTAGTTCTTTTTTATTGATCTTTTTATAAGTCTCTTGATCACTTAACATAGTTGTCATACTTTTTAAATATTCCTCTGATTCCATTATTACCACAGCACCTCCTTTATCAGCAGGCTTGATGATAATATCATCTCTCTTCTGTAGCTCTTTCAATGCTACATACTCTTTCTTAGTTAAATTATGATAGTGTCTGCCTTTCATTTTTTTCTCTGGCTTCATAGATTTCCTGTTAACATAAACGTATAAAGATATCAACAGTGGGATGACTGAATGGAACAAAGGTACTGGGCTTTCTATACCTTTTTCTTTCCTTATTCCCCACGATGTTACCATTATTTCCAAAGATGTGTTTTAGTGTAACATTTCTCCCAAAACATTTAATATCAGTTACAAATTCATCAAAAGATGATTTCACAGATGGTATAAAGCTCAAACTTTTCTCCAAAGCAGTAATTTGATCTTTAGTTGGGTCTCGTTCTGAAAAATTAACCACTAAGTAATTCTTTATCACATTTTCGTTTTCTTTCCCTGCTTATTGACCTTGCAGTTCGTCGTTCTTTCATCTATATTAAAAAATGGGAGCTGCTGTTCTATAGGTAAATGTACAGCTCCCCTTTTGGGTACAGCTCCAGAGCCATTACCATGTTCTTCTTCCTGAATAGTAATCACTGCATTGCTTATAAAAGGTTCTATGTTCTTATTGACAGTCACAATTTGAGTTGCACTTTCAATCTCATCTTCTTTGTGACTCACACTTCCATTTTCTTTATTCTAGGCAGTTCTAGCTTCACTGTCATGGTGTAATTCTACATTTATTATAGCTCCTGGTGCTCTCATTTCTTGCTTATGAGACTCTGCATTGATTCCATTCCTAGGCTGGTCATTCTTTCTAGCATTAAAATGAGTTTTCGGCCATTCAAACAAATTGCCTTTTTAATGTCATTATAGTAGTGTAATAATTTGTGACTCTTCACTTCTTTAAGCTTCCGCTCATATGCTGATAATTCATCCTGCAAACTTTCTAGTTTGCTTAAATTGCTATCTGAAAGCTTCATGATTTCCAATTCTTTCTGTTTTGATTCAATAAGTTTGCTAGTTTCTTATTCCTGCGGTTTGAAGTCTATGAGCAACTTCATATAACTAAAACTGGTTTGGATGTTTATCAAATGCCATTTTGTCAAGGGTTCTGGATACATATTGCCATAAATCGGCATACATTTCACTTGTAGCCCTCATGGTATTAACTGATGATGAAAGCAAGCTTCCATATGGAAGTGTTGCCATTGTAATTGTTTGAGCCAGTAGGCTGCATTCTCAACAGTCTTATAAATTTCTTCAAACCCCAAGTCTATAGTATCAGCCAAGGCCATAGTTAATTCAGTCATATCCAAATTAAATTGTATCAAAGGATTCAATATACCTGTTATTATATCCATCACTATTCTTTTCCTTGCTAATTCCATCTCAGAATTATGGCTATTTGGAAAATCCATCCCTTGGTAAACATCCTGTGTGTAGTATTACCTGGACAAACAAAGTAATCCAAAATATTTCAGGTACACACCACTAAAGTATGCTCCCAGAGAAACAGGAAGATTTGGAAATAACAGAGAACATATCACCACAGTTGAATGATGAATAAAATCTTTTAATGAAAAAAGTCCACTAACAACTCAGAAACAAGACAAGTGCTTTTGCATTGGTGGAAATAAGGCTTTGCCATTTTTCCAGCCCTCCTATCGGTTGGGTGAAACAGAACAGGGAGAGAGAGGTCTGACTGTTTTATATTTGGTTCAAAATAAGGAACCATGAACCGTAGATGCAGTTTTCAGTCTATTCTGACTGGGAATCTTAGTTTGACACACTGACAAGGTCAAAGACTTTTGTTGACAAATGCAGGAATATGCTGTTGATCTGATGGTTGTTAATATAAAGAGTCCTGGATATTAGACTTACCTATATTCGAAAAGAAAAGATATAAAGATATATTTGATCTATCATTGTCTGATAGAGCTTCCAAGTAAATCTATTGGACTGGTAGTAGTAAAGCAAGCACTACTTTTAATCCTATTGGTTGAAATGGCAAATTGCTGCTCCAAATTATATTTCATTGGTTACTGAATTAAAAGCTGATCTATTTCATTGCCTACATATTCTGAGCCCAGAAGATCCTTTGCAAGTGTTATCTATAGAACTTAGAGACAAAGAGATTATGCTAATATGCATAATCATAGATATGAAGCCTTAGGTTAACATCTGAATTGTCGTTGGTTAAAAGAGGAATTTGTCATTTTTGTAGAAGTTCTGTTGGCTAGAAGATGAGAAGTCAAAAGTAGCAGTTTGTTTTTCATTATTACTCACTGGTTACTGAACATAAAGCTGATTTATTTTATTGCCTACATATTTTGAGTCCAGAAGACCCCTTACAAGTGCTATTTATAGAACCTAGAGGCAAAAAAGATGATGCTGTTATGTTTAGATATAGGCATGAAGCCTTAGGTTAACATCTGACATGTCGTTGGTTAAAAGAGGAATTTACCATTTTTGTAGAAACTCTACTGGCTAAAAGATGAGCAGCCAAAAATAGCAGTTTGATCTTTGGAAAATAATTGACAATAACAATAAAGAAGCCTAAAAGTGTGATGATTAAGTTATCATCATTTTATATGTAACAGGAGGCTTTTCAGTGACAATGGGGAATTCAAGCATATTCGGATCGGATGGATAAATATGTCGTAAGTTAATGTCTCTAAATAGGGAATTTATAGATGGGATTTTAATATGAATAAAGAGAGACTAAAAATATTGTAAAGAACTTAAAGAGTATTACTAATAACATGACCTATGCAGTCTGTATCCTTAGTATTTCAGCCACAAGAGGCTGTTTACTGTTCATTAAAAAAATATGTTTTTGATAGGATGGTAAGGAGGTGTGTAGCGATTATCAGCATGCCATTGGCTAGATGTCCCAGAATGAAGAAATAAGTTTCAATTGAAAGAAAGCAAACAGGAGGAGACAGAGGAGATATTTTATTGGTGGAAACTTGAACGTCCTTGTTTTAGCAACTTGTGATTGGCTGGTTCACTAAATATACTGGAATAATGTTCTCGATTGCTTTTTAAATTGGTCATCTGACCAAAGTTGGGATCAGTCATTGGATACTTGGATTTTAAAATTAAACACTCAGGACACAATAATCAGAATCTGAAGAAGGCATTTCACCAAAAGAGCTTGTCCTGTTTCTGAGTTGTTGGTAGACTTTTTCATTAAAAGATTTTATTCATCGTTCAGCTGTGGTGATACGTTCTCTGTTATTTCCAAAGTTTCCTGTTTGTCTCAGAGCATACTTTAGTGGTGTTTACCTGAAATCTTTTGGCAGACTCTGACAATGATAGGAATAGGGAAGTACAGGTTGAGTTGTCAGGGTCTGAATCTGTGCCATTGGTTGACATCCCACTCTTGTCCACACTATCCCTGCACACAGTGACAATGCCCACACATACCCCTTCACCAGTGGCCACAGATGGACAGTTGGTAGGTGGTAGAATTGAACAGGCTAGTGTGGTGACTCTGGCAGGTGTGAGTGTAGACACTTGCCGCAGCCAGAGTGCAGGCGAGGTCTCACACAGTTGGATGGACAGGTGTGCTTGGAGGACAGCTGCTTGTCAAGCTGCTGTTGCAAGTGCCACAGCAGAAGTCACCAGACACATCTTTCCAGCTGTTATGGATGCACAGGCACATAGTGAATGCCACACCAAATACTCAGGGTGGTGGATGCAACTCTTCCTGATTTATGTGGTGACCTTGACACCACAGGTCAAAATACTGAGGTCATGAATAGAAAGTGGGGTGAGACCTACATACATTTACACCCACACGTATCATAGGCAGGCCCCCTCCCGACACACAAACCACCTCTGCACAGCCCATTATTCGATACCCCTCCAAACACACACACACTTGATGTCAACCGTATGACCCAACCTAGGCCTCTGGTAAACCCACACCAAATGCATATGGTGATACCTGTGCCACATCCTTGTCATCCATACCATTGATGCAGGGACATGCTAATATGGGTCTGATGCACCGGGTGAATATAGTACAGTGTAGCTATGTAATACTATGTAAGGTGCTGATTGCTTGCATTTGTTATGGTTACACAAACAGGTGTATGCACCTTATTACCCAGGATGCATTATTCCTGTTAGTACCACTGACTGAATGTAGTCTGATATGCTGTATACTGTGTGTTCCAGGTGTCTGTGTGTCTGCAGGCTGTGGCCCTGTAGACATTCCCAAGTGGGAGTATGGCAGAGTGGGAATACACCGACCATGTCATAGGCAAGGTACAGCTTTATATCTACATTTACTCGGTGTGTATGCATGCAACTGTGTGTGAGGAACACTGTTGTCAGACAGTGTCACCTTGCACACATACCCCTTGTCACAGACAGGTAGCCTACAGACATGTCAGCTCAGTGTTGTGCAGTACCACAGGCTCTTACATACAGAACAGATTACTGCAGTACTGTCAGCAAGTCCCTCACAAGCATAGCCATTACATTAACTGCAACAGATTCAAGTGTCAACACCTGTTGGCCCTGCCATTTCTTTCCCATACACTCAACCCTGATGCAGTTGAGGAGGGCATGCATGATACCGTGTATGACAGGTTTGTGGTATGTATGCAGAACAGGGAAACAAAATGGTATATCCTTTGCATACACACAATAAGGACTGACAGAAGGGATGTGCACAAAGTAACATTAACACAGTTGGCAATAGACAGATTAGTAAACCTATATTTCTACTATTCTGTACTGTACTAGTACATACACGACATGCCCCACATAGATTATATGCATGGGAGATAACACACTACCTCTTACAACATGTGATGTTCTGAATGCATTCATGGATGGTGAGATAACCCACCAGGAATAGGATGTGGCATCATGTATTGCTCCTACAAGCCTGGACAAGTGAGTAGCAAACATTGTATCAGCATGATGTTTCAGTCAGGTATGATACCTGATGCTGGCATGTGTGTCACTACACTCACTGTGGCTGATTTGGCATGAATTTCACATACATGGGCATTTTTAAGGGACACAGACCACATATAGGTTGCAAACATCTGGATATTACATAGACATCTGTACAGATGACTGGTATGGTTTGCACAATGGTTTAACATGCTGCAAGTGAGGCAGATACCATTACGCTGTATAAAGTAATGCCATCGGAAGATGGTAAACAGGCGTGGATGGTACACAAATCAAAACAGTATCAGCCAAACAGGATATGACCTTCACCAAAAGACACACATGCCAGTATTGAGATTAGAACCCCTACCTATCTAGTTATTTCTACTATAGTGTTACACAGTTATCAGACATGTCATGGAGCTTACATGATTACACCTACTCCCAAGGCACTTCTAAGGTGAATGACATCAGCAGGCCTAGTAAAATAGGGTGATGAAGTTTACAGGGGGGTACACAACTCAAAATGGTACAACTCACACAGTATATGATTCTCACAAAAACACAGTTGCCAGTATTGAGATTAGTCCCCCTGCCTATCTAGTTACTTCTACTATAGTGTTATGCAGTTATCAGACATGCCACAGAGCTTACATGATTTCACCTAGTCCCAAGGTACTTCTAAGGTGCATGACATCAGCAGGCCTAGTAAAGTAGGGTGATAGGAAGTTTACAGGGGAGTATACTGACAGGATACAGCTTAGAAGTGGATGATATGATGATATGGAGGAGGCTGGACATCCTATGTAGCCAGCAGATGAGGTGGAAGGGCAGTGCAGCAAAGCCGCTTGGCTTGGGATCCAGTGTCTACTACACAGGTGGAGAGCAGGCTAGAAATGATGTAGGAATTGTGGAGAGAGAGAGGCATCAGAAGGCAGTAAGGGATATCATCAGAATTAATGACAGACTTATGGCAGTCAGACTCCAGTGTAACGATAGGGCAGTATTCATAATCTCAGCCTATACCCCACAACAGGGTTGTGACAGTGAGGAAAAGAGTGCATTCAGACCGCAGTTGCAGGACATACTAGATAAAGCAGGACAATCTGAATTGGTGTTCATAATGGGTGACTTGAATGCACATATTGGGACAGACAGAACAGGATATGAGGACTGCCTGGGTCCACATGGGTGGGGAAACAGGAATAAAGAAGGAGAAGCCATTCTAGACTTCTGTCTGGCAAATGGCTTGATAGTAGCCCACACATGGTTCAGAAAGAGAGAGTTACAAGATCACATACAAGAATAGACAACATGCAACTCAGATAGACTTCCTCCTAGTAAGGAAAAGGCACTGGGGTAGAATCCATGATTGCAAAGTTATCCCCAGTGAAACAGTTGGCCCACAGCATAAAACACTAGTTGCCACAATCAGCTGCAAGCATGGGTTATAGAAAGTTCTAAAGTCGACAGAAACCAGGCTGAAGACCTGGAAGTTGATTGGAGAGAAAGTACAACAGTTCAAGGAATTACTCAGGGCTCTAGCACCCCAAGACGAGAAGGAAATAGATGGAGTTGAAGAAGAATGGCAGTGCCTAAAAACATCATGTGTTAGGACTACAGCAAAGATATGTGGCCGAGCCAGGTATGGAAATAAGGTACATAAGGAAAGCAGGTGGTGAAATGCAGAAGTCCTGGAAGTCATCAAAAGAAAAAAAGAAGTTCAGGAAGAAGTGGGAGACAGAAAAGACTGACCAGGCTAGAAAGGACTACTGGTTGACTAATAAACAAGCTAAGAAAATTCCAATAGCAAAGAATAGGGCATCGGAGGCACTGTACCAACTTCTGGAAAGTGACTCAGTAAGGGGCACAACTAAGGTATCAGGTTGCAAGGCAATGACAGAAACATAAAGACGACATTCAGACACCCTTCATAAGGGATGCCAGCAACAACCTGCTCACCAGCCCAGAGGACATCAAAGGCAGATGGAAGCAATATTTCCAGCAGCTTCTGAATGAAGAAAACCCCACACAAGCTGTACTGCCACAGAAACAGCCTACAATGAGAGAACAGCCCACCCTAGAAGAAGTAAGAACAGCACTAAGGAAGATGAAGTCAAGGAAAGCAGCAGGCTCAGATGAGGTCACACCAGATATGATAAAGATGCTGGGTGAGATGGGGAGAAATGCCTCCTGAGAGTACTAATAGCAGTGTGGAGAGAAAGGCATACCCCAGATGACTGTAGAATAAGCATACTCATGCCAGTGTATAAGAACAAAGGGGACATCCACAACTGTGGGCAGTACAGAGGCATCAAACTCCTATCACATTGCATGAAAGTTCTGGAGAGAGTTACTGATAAATGGATACGCAGAGTAGTAGAATGTAAGATGGCAGATGAGCAGTTTGGATTCAGATCAGCATGCAGCACAACTGACATGATGTTTGCAATGAGACAGATACTTGAGAAGAAGCTAGAGATGAGGAGAGAGTCCAACTGGGAATTCCTAGACTTGGAGAAATCATATGATAAGGTCCCAAGAAAGCTGATCTGGGCAATACTGCAGTGGTTTGAAGTCCCAGAAACATTGGTAGAATTAGTGCATGCTATGTACAAGGACCCAATGACTCAAATAGGGACAGTGTTCGGCCTCATAGAGGGGCTCCCGGTGGGTGTGGGCATACATCAGGATTCAGTTCTGAGCTCACTGCTATTCATACTGGTGATGGACTACATTAGCAAAAAGGCTGCAGGAGACAGATCAATAAAGCTGCTGTATAGGCAGACTCTGAGCAAGAACCCCAGCAAAGTATAGAGCAATAAAATGCAAAACTGAAGGCACATGGGATGAAACTAAGCACAGATAAGACGGTGGTAATGGCAGCAAATTAGGGAAATCAAAAGAAGCTCAGAATAGAGATAGAAGGGAAGATAGTGGAATAGGTATACAGCTTCAAGTATCTGTGAGGAGTAGTTGTGAAGGGTAGACTGAATGAAGAGGTCAAAGCTAGAATCAGAGGGGCTGCAGCCAACTGGCATAGAGTATCAGGTATAGTCTATGACAGAAGAATACCAAAGAAGCTGAAAAGTAAGGTGTACAAGACAGTGGTGCGACCAGTACTACTGTATGGTACAGAAACCTGGGCAGTAAAGGCAGAACAGTTGAAGAAGCTAGAGGAGATGAATATGAAGTGCCTGAGAAAGGTGCTAGGATGGACACTGTGGGACAGACGAAGAAATGAGGACATAAGAGCAAAAGCCAAAGTAGCTCCAATTGCAGAAAAGATCAGAGAACAGATTACAGTGGTTTAGGCACATGTGTAGAAAAGCAGAAGACAATCTGGTGAAGAAGATTTGGGACAGACAGGAAGAAGGTAACAGGAAGTGAGGACGTCCAGTAAAGAGGCAGATGGATTGTGTGAAAGAAGATCTGCGACAGTTAGGCATGAGTGTTGAAGAAGGCAGGAGTTTGGCACTGAATCAAGTAAGGTGACGAAAGTTAACACAATACTCCGACCCCATGTAGAAAAATGGGAAAAGGGGGGCTGATGATGATGACAACTCAAAATGGTATAACCCACACAGTATAGGATTCTCACAAATACACACACACACACACACACACAGTTGCCAGTATTGAGATTAGAACCCCATACCTATCCAGTTATTACTACTATAGTGTTACGCAGTTATCAGATGTGCCACGAAGCTTACATGATTTCACCTATTCCCAAGGTATTTCTAAGGTGAATGACATCAGCAGGCCTAGTAAAGTAGGGTGATGAAAGTTTACTGGGTGGTACACAACTCATAATGGTTATAACATACACAGTATACGATTCCCACACAAACACACACACTTGACAGTATCGAGATTAGAACCCCTGCTTATCTAAGTATTTGTACTATAGTGTTACGCAGTTATCGCATGAGCTACAAAGCTTACTGGACTGATAACTGGCCAAAGGTGCTTAGAACTGCACAGTTAAGGTAAACTGTTACATGCGCCAGAAAGTCTGCCTTCAGTTTTTCCCTTACATCTTGCTAGTTCTTTCTCTCCTGCACTTCAAATAGCCTAATAGCTTTGCACTTCAACAGTTTTTTTATCAATTCTTCCAGCACACCCGAGAGCCATCACCAGTAGTCATTCCTCACAGAATTAGCTCCAGTAGTTAGCAGCTATGATCACCCCTCCTAGCATGATTAAAATGCAGTTCTCTGTGCTTTTGCCCATTAACCTGGTGCACTTGTGCATTCTGAGGCCCTGTTGCAACTGCCTCATGTATACAGACAATCCTCTAAACTCCCAACACTCAGGCCTGTGAGAGATACCCCTATATCACTGAACTGGATGATATGCACTCTCCATCAAAGACTGGACTAGCTGGTCAAGAGAAGGGTCAACACCTGGAACACCACATGGAACACATACCCCTCCAGAACACCCACTATCACAGCTCTGACATACAAACAATAACCACACAGGCCCCTTTACAGAGGCACTCAATAGACATTTACCCAAACAGCAGAGACCACCAAGACAGACACCCACTCAACCAGCACAATACAGCACAAACCACAGGACACATCTCACCTACACAGTGTGCCCTTCAACCTAAGCCCCAAAGGCTAACCACCTTGCCTGATTCAATAATCAAAGGTGACTCAATAGTGAGGCATGCAGATGTCCCACTCACTAGGTTGAACATGGAGGTGGTAACAGTCAGTTGTCTATCAGGTGCCATAATTCAACACAACACACCTAGTCAGGTCACTCCACAACAACTACAAGTATCACTCTGTCATCGTCTATGTGTGGGAATGGCCCGAGATGCACCTCCAAGGACTATTTGAAAAGAGACATGGTGGAGCTCTCAGATTATGTGGGTCAGGCAGGTATGACAGTAGCCCAGAGCAATCTACTACTGCCACCCAGAATGATACCACAGTACAAACAAATGATTGACTTCAACAATTAGCTTAACTGTCTGGTGTCACTTTCATGGGATCCAGTAACTGTCTGCTTGGGATGACATGATTGACAGACTGCAAGACTTGTTAGAGATTGCCTGCATCTGTCAACCCTGGGTTTCCAGGTACTGGCTAAGTGTTTTGCCACCCCTATAGTGCCTTTTTAGGTGGTGTTCCAAATTAAATAACCACCGTAACAGCTATACATATTGCAATTTGAGGGTCATGCTGCTCAACAGTAGACATCTACATCCTGAGATGCAGCCACTCAAAGCACTCCTCACAAAGAACATCACTGACATTTGTGCTGTAACGGAGACCTGGTTTACAGCAGTAGACAGCACCTCTGCACTACTAGCCTATAACTCATGCCACACCTGTCAACCCCAAAACATGGACCACAGCTCCAAAGGTGGTGGTGTCTTCAAATTAATAATCAATATGCACACTTCCAGAATAGTATCCCAACATAATGCATCTGAGATACTTCAGGTACAACTGACATTGTGTAATAGCGCAATCCAGGCCATAGCCTGCTATATGTCCCCATCCATGTCCCTGGATTCTCAATCCACATTCCTCAACACCCTGGAATCTGTCAAGGTCCAACCCAACACTTTCATAGTAGAAGAGTTCAACTACCCCTCCATCAACTGGGAAAGATACTGAAGTACCAATGCACTGACCCAATGCTTCCTGGAATTCCATCAGTTCCAGTGCCCTGGACCAGCTCATTCTGACACCCAGTAGAGGAAGTGACATCCTTGGCCTGTGTTGATTACTAACATATGGGACCATTGCTTGACAACAACAGTACTCATTCGCTACCCGGTCAGGTCCAGAGTAATCATCATGAAAATCCACATCTCACCCACACACCCCGCAAAAGTAACCACCTTGAAAAGCTTCTCCAAAGCCGACTTTGGACTCATAACAGAGGTGGCTAACTTCACAGCATCCATGCCAATGGAAAATACCTGCAATACTGCCGAATCATACACAAATGCAGTGTACAAACATGTACATCAGTGCATGTAACTAGCCATACCCAACAGAGCCATAACACTCTCCTCCAAACACTGGAGGCCAATCTGGTGGTCCCCTGCCATTAGTAACCTGTACAACAGAAGGAAGAAACTGTTGCAGAAAAAGGTAGAGTCCCAAGAGTGGTAAACTCCCTTATTAGCCTCAACAACTTGAGATCCCTCATGAAATCTAAAGCCACCTATGACCGCAGAATTGCAGCAGACATCATCACAAATCCTTTGATAGTTATATCAAGAACCTGCACACCAATACCTAGAAGTGCCCTGAGTTACTGCACAATGCTAACTCCTATACTGAGCCAACAGATATTGCCAACAATCTTGCCAACACATTCAGTGCCAGCTTTACCCCTTTCTCCCCCCAGGGGAACAATTAGAATGCCAGAGGAATGCCAGGCACCCAGGATTACTGCCACCCAGGTTACACCTGCATTGTCCATGGGCAAGAATACAGCTTCCATGGGACCCCACATTATCACTGGCTGTGTTCAACATGAACTACAAAGATATCTGGCACCACATCTGTGTGCCCTGTCACAGCCTCACCTCAGGCTTTGTCCCTCCCAAATGGTGCACTGTTACAGTCATCCCTCTCCATAAAGGTGTGGCAAATACAGACCGTGGGAATTATTAGTCCATTACCCTGATGAGTCTGATATGTACAGCTATGTAGCACATCATCATGGACCTGATCGACAAACATACAGGCAATCTAGCACTGGACCCCACACAGTTTGGCTTTGTGAAAGGGAGCTCATGCCTGCTCAACCTGGTTGACTTCTTTGAGTCAGTCACCAGGGCTGTGTATGACAGTAAGACACTGCATACAGCCTACATCAATCTGGCCAAGGCTCTTGATACCATTCCTCAGTCAGGAATTATGGATGAACCCACCAAACTAGGCATCAACCCTATATCACTAGGGGATTGCAAATTGGCTCACAGATAGAACACATAGTGTGAAAGTAGTGAGCTCCAAGTCAGACTGGCAGCCAGTCACGAGTGGAGTCCCACAGGGATCAGTCCTGGGTAATTTCCTGTTCAGCATCTAAGTCTCAGAAGTCCAGGCCAACACAAAGGAATGCTGGTTGACCAAGTTCACAGAAGACAACTGCAAGCTGGAAGCCATCATTAACTCCACAAGTGATGCAGACATCCTACAGAAAGGCCTCACTGAGACCACTGACTGGTGTGGAAACCATGGCCTGAAACTTAACACCACAAAATGCATCAGCCCCATTTGGTAAAATCTCAGTTCCCTCTAAGTACCCCATCGATGGGAGTCCACTGAACACTGTAGGTGTTATTAGAGATCTGGGGGCACAGGTTGACAGCAACCTCTCCTTTAACCACCCCATTGCCACTGTGGTCAGGAAATCCTTCTATGTGGCACATCTCATTACCAAGGGTTTTGCATCCAGGAAGAAAGAGGTCATCATCTGTATACACTTCCCTCATTAGTCCAATCAAGTGTAATGGCCTATTTGGCATGTACATCACTAGACACCTGCAACAGCTGGAGAAGCTACAGAAGTACCTCACAATGTGGATCCTAGGCATTAAACGTGTCCTACACAGACAGACTCAAAAGACTCCAGGTATTCTCTGTCTCATATCACTCCACCATGTTACAATATAATTCATAGTGATAGAATAGGTAAAAAAGGGGGGTTCTATAGTGTATACATCTCACCTCATCCTTGAGAAATTAGACATAACAACCCCAGACCTTGATAAAGTTGAACCCACTCTAACAAAACTAAAACTTAATGATAGTAAACATATTAACATCATAGGATGCTACATCCCTCCTGGCAATAATATTCCCATTACAGAAAAACTCCTAGAATGGATATCTAACTCCCTCCCCCAGGAAAGCATAGTATTAGGAGACCTAAATACTGACTGGAAAAACTGTTCCAGTCATAGCCCACTCTCCCATATTAACCTACATAGCCTAACCCAACTCATCACTTTCCCCACAAGAACAGACAAAGGAACCAAACACCAATCCACTCTAGACTGGATACTTATATCCCACCCATCACTGATATCCCTAGCAGGGTGTCTACCAGACACCCTGAGTGACCACCAAGCCACATTCTTACTCAGATCAAAATCACCACAACTGACCCAAATATCTACCCTAATTAGAAATAAAAAAACACTTTAACTGCTCTAACCTTATAAACAACCTAAAAATGTGCAACTGGACCCCCTAAAAAACTTACCTCTTGATGAAGCTGTACTATATTTCAATACTACCTTCTTAAACACCCTTAACCATCATTCCCCCTCCAGAACAACAAGAATTAAAACTAAATATGCCCCCCTGGTTGACTCCAGATATAAAATACCTCCTCAAAAAAACAAACAAGGCCTGGACCAACTACCTCAACAGTAAATCCCAATTAAACAAACAAATATACGTTGAACTACGTAACAAAGCCAAAAAACTCACCAAAACAGACAAAACATCTTACTACCAAAAGTTACAGGATAAGCACAGGAACAACCCACAAAAATGTTGGGCAGCAATTAACTCTATTCTACAATCAGGTAAAACAACTACCCCAACCCCAAAAATAGATAACCAAGCAGAAATCCCCACTCAATTTAATAAATACTTTACAGAAACCATCCAGAGCCTTGCAAACAACCAACCCTATGACAACATCCCCACCTCTGCAAATCCACCCCCACCCCAACTAACAATTTCCCTAAGTTCAGCTTCCACCCAGAACCAACCAAATCCATTGAAAAACTACTCTGCAAGCTCAAACCAACAACTCTAGCTGCAGATAAATTATCCGCTGAATACCTTCACCTGGCTGCAGAAGCCATATCATATCCTGTCTCCATCCTAATTAACAGATCCATCTCTGAGTGTATGCTACCCAAGCTATGGAAAATATTGCATATCATCCTTCTACATACAGTGGGAACATCCCTGGAACTCAATAACTACTGCCCTATAGCCATACTACCCCCTTTATCTAAAATTTTAGAGAGAGTAATACACAAGCAACTAATGGAATATCTCCTAGAAAATAATCTAATAGCAACACAACAACATGGCTTTAGACCCTTCCATAGCACCTCCACCGCACTAACAGAATTCACCAAAATTGTCAGTACTCACAGAAACAACAGACTCCTTGTATCTGCCACCTTCCTTCACTTGTCCAAAGCATTTGATATGGTTAACCACAATAAACTCCTTATTTCACTAGCAACTCTAAACCTTACTACCCCTGCCATCTCCTGGTTCAAAACGTACCTAGAGGGAAGGAAACAAGCTGTTATGTGGCAAAACCAACTCTCCACCTCCCTACCAGTCTCCCTAGGAGTACCCCAAGGCTCCATCCTGCATCCTGAGGCCACTTCTTTTTACCCTCTTCACCAATCAGCTCCCAAACAGTGTTCCTAAAGCCTCAATAGTGCAATATGCAGATGATACCACCATATGTGCAGCCAAATCAATTGACATCCTTCACTCCCTAACACAAGAATGCTTTTCCCTAGCAGAAACTTGGATTACAAACCAAAGGCTCATTCTAAACCCAAGTAAAACAAAAGTAGTAATCTTTAGCTCCCACAGAGTCACACCTCCCACTGATTCTTTCTTCATCTCCTCCTTTAACAAGACCACAATCACCCCCACAGATCATACAAAACTCTTAGGGGTTGAAACAGATAATCACCTTAGATTTGACCTACATATTTCTATAACCTTAAAAAAGTACTTAAAAAACTTGGCCTACTGTATCGCAATAAAAAATTCCTCACTGACCACTCCAAAACTACAATAGCGAGGACTCACCTACTATCCACCCTACTTTATGCCTCCACCATGCTACAATTCTCTGCAAATCCGGCCTAAACAAACTTGATAGTTGTTACAATAAGATAGCCAAATTCGCTACAACTTCTCCCATCAGAACCCATCACTGTGAATGCCTAAAAAACTTAATTGGCTAGAACTACCACGACTACTTCAAATCTATCAACTATCACTAGCCCACAAAATAATACATAACTCTGAAAACACCCCAGCCCTACAAAATCTTTTACAACCCTATACAGCTGCCATGCCCTTGAGGTCTAGCACACAAAACCTCCTCAAAGTAACCAAATATAACAATGAAGCTGGTAAGTCTGTCTACAGCCACTGTATAGCAAAAACCTGGAACTCCCTTCCTGCCCACATAACTGACAACAAATCCCCATCACAGTTCAAGAAACTTGTTAAAACACACTTTTTGAATAATTGACTGTGCTCCTGTATCCCCCTGGCTAATGTCTCTTTAGAACACTTTACTTAACTTAAATAACTCTGCTAAGCCATCCAATCATAGTACTGTACCCACTTAGGACTGTTAATCTACTGCTCATCCCATCTCTCCAGGAGTTAGGGAAAACTACCCCAGCAATGTTGAGCTCTCCATAAGCAACTAAAACCAGGAGAAGACATATTGTAAATCAATTTGTTATCCTTCTCAACTAAAACCAGGTGAAGACATATAGTGAATCAATTTGTTACCCTTCTAAGCTATAGCGAACATCATCTGCTCTCTCTGAGCCTTATTCGATGTCTCTCTGCTTTTACTCTCATAGTAAAAATATCACAGGAATCCTAAACTTAGGAATATCTTCTAAAATTTAATATCATATTGTAGAAAATTAATGTATCCTATCTGTCAGTTAATATGTATGTCAAAGTCTCTTCTGTGGAAAGTGTATGTCAAAAGTCTGTCCTTAAAACTATGTTTTGTAAAAAATTGTTCACTTAGAGCTTTTCTCCCCAGGCCTCTACTGAAAATGGACTTGTAATCCAGTTGGACTCTCCCGGTCAACAAATGTAAAATAAAATAAATAAATAATAAATATCACCTAATTAGAGGCGATCTTTGCTTGACTTGCAAAAACATGTCTGACCCTGCTCTTTCACAAATGCTACATCTAAAGACATCCCATTCTCTCTGCACCACACACTGCAGGGACATTGACTTCATTACCACAATCAACACAACATGCTAGAGGGACAGGTTTCTCATCCAGAGACTGCACATGCTCTGGAATAGACTTCCCATGCATGTCAAGCAAAGCAACCTAGATGACCCTGTTGCAGAGAGATCTTGATGAGTGGATGGGTAATGGAAAGTTTACTGAAAACACACAACACGTTGGATAAAAAGAACTTTATCAGAAAAGCAAAGCTTTCGGGTGAAACCCTTCCTCAATACTAAAACAAATACATTCAAGATATCACTTGTTTTAAATAAGAGCCCACTAGTCACATGATAGCAGCCCATATCATGTGACTAAAACACATAATCAATACTATAAAATACATATAAATACACATATTATAATTTAATACGTTGCAATTTCATTAAAATAGGTTTAAGACTTATAGCAGAGTTTAGGCCAGGTGGACGATCTGCTGCTAATCGTAGTATCCACTCATACTCTCTAATCTCAAGGATGTTATTAATATCCCCACCCCTAACAGAAGATACAACCGTGTCTATAACTCCAAATCTAAACTTATGTTCAACCCCACATAATTGTATATGCTTAAATAAAGCATTATTTACATTTTCTCTCCTAATCTCAGATTTGTGTTCAATTATCCTATCCTTTAACTTACATGTAGTCTTACCTATATAGAATGAAGGACATGTTATACAAGTAGCCATGTACACAACATTTACTGGGTTACAGTTTGCCATAACTTTAAACTTGTAGTTTCTATTGGTAGTAGGGTGAATGTACAAGGAAGAAGTAGAAATATCAACAATATCTGCACAACAAGAACAATTCAAACACTTAGATGTACCAAAGCGAGTCAATCCAAATAAATTCATACTTGCACCAGTTTTAGACTTACATTTAAAGTCCTTGTAGCATAGCCTTCTCTTAATAGTTCTCTTATTTCTATAAGAGAAATAAGGTTTGTTACCCAATAACCTACAAATCTCAGGAGATGCAGTCAGAACCGACCAATACTTTTGTATAATATACTTAATAGAAAAGACTCTATTACCAAAAGTGGTCACATACCTAACTATATTGTCCCTACGCGGTTGATCAAGCGGTTCAGAAATTAAAGTATTATCAAAATCACCAACTTTAAAAAAGGCAGGTATAAAGTGGTCCTGTTATGTACAACATAGGCCTTCAGCACTGCTAACAGTTTACTATCATAACCACATGTTAAAAATTCATCATACATTTCATCCAATTGTGCAAAAAAACATGAATCATTAGTATTGAGTCTACTAACTCTAGCAAATTGTGCCTTAACTACACCTTTAAAAACATGAGGAGCATGCATACTATCATGATTATATATCTATTTGTATGTACATCCTTTTTAAAAATAGTAGTATGTAACAATCCATCATCTAATCTAACTTTTACATCAAGAAATAATGCTTCATTCTCAGATATAGTTGTTTTAAAGGTTAAAAAAGAAGTAGTTGCATTTATATATGATACAAATTGCTTTAAACCTTCTAATGAGCCCTTCCAAATCATAAAACAATCATCAACAAATCTCTGATAAAAACAAATATTACTATTCAAAAAATTATAACCGTCATGTATATGCTGTATTTCCCATTGATATAAGACCAAAGTTGCATACGTATTAACAACAGGTGGCCCCATAGCAACACCATTAAGTTGCAAATATAGTTGTTGATTGAAAACAAAAATATTATTGCTCAAAACCAGTTCTAATAAGGAACAAATGTTTTTAACAAAATTAACAGACAATGTTCCCTGCATTGTCAAAAATTCTCTAATAGATTCAATTACATAATTATTTGGTATAACAGTAAAAAGGGATACAATATCCATAGTTACAAACAAGTATTCTCCTATATTAATATTATTATCATGTAAACTATTATACCAAATAGATAATTTATTCAAAAAATCACTAGTATCTTTCAGTATATTACCACATTTAACTAAAAAAGGGTATACCTGTTTCTGCAAGTACACTGATATTGGCTTTATAATCCACCCATTACCAGAGACTATGGGTCTCATCGGTGGATCCAATAAACTCTTATGGATTTTGGGTATACCATAAAGTTGAGGAATAACAGGACAAGGTACAGTAAAAAAATGGAACAAATTTAAATCTATATCACCATTAATTTGTAATTCATACACAAACATATTAATGTTGCTAATATATTTTTCAACATCAATAAAGTTAATGCACTTAAACGCCTCATCATCATTAAGAGGGGAAACAACAGATCTAATTTAATTATCACGATCCATGATGACAACAGCACCCCCTTTGTCTGCTTGTTGAATAAATTATCTATTTGGTATAATAGTTTACATGATAATAATATCAATATAGGAGAATACTTGTTTGTAACTATGGATATTTTATCCCTTTTTACTGTTATACCAAATAATTATGGAATTGAATCTATTAGAGAATTTTTGACAATGCAGGAAACATTGTCTGTTAATTTTGTTCAAAACATTTGTTCCTTATTAGAACTGGTTTTGAGCAATAATATTTTTGTTTTCAATCAACAACTATATTTGCAACTTAATGGTGTTGCTATGGGGACACCTGTTGCTAATACGTATGCAAATTTGGTCTTACATCAATGGGAAATACAGCATATACATGACGGTTATAATTTTTTGAATAGTAATATTTGTTTTTATCAGAGATTTGTTGATGATTGTTTTATGATTTGGAAGGGCTCATTAGAAGGTTTAAAGCAATTTGTATCATATATAAATGCAACTACTTCTTTTTTAACCTTTAAAACAACTATATCTGAGAATGAAGCATTATTTCTTGATGTAAAAGTTAGATTAGATGATGGATTGTTACATACTACTATTTTTAAAAAGGATGTGCATACAAATAGATATATACATCATGATAGTATGCATGCTCCTCATGTTTTTAAAGGTGTAGTTAAGGCACAATTTGCTAGAGTTAGTAGACTCAGTACTAATGATTCATGTTTTTTTGCACAATTGGATGAAATGTATGATGAATTTTTAATATGTGGTTATGATAGTAAACTGTTAGCAGAGCTGAAGGCCTATGTTGTACATAACAGGACCACTTTATACCCGCCTTTTTTAAAGTTGGTGATTTTGATAATACTTTAATTTCTGAACCGCTTGATCAACCGCATAGGGACAATATAGTTAGGTATGTGACCACTTTTGGTAATAGAGTCTTTTCTATTAAGCATATTATACAAAAGTATTGGTCAGTTCTGACTGTATCTCCTGAGATTTGTAGGTTATTGGGTAACAAACCTTATTTCTCTTATAGAAATAAGAGAACTATTAAGAGTAGGCTATGCTACAAGGACTTTAAATGTAAGTCTAAAACTGGTGCAAGTATGAATTTATTTGGATTGACTCGCTTTGGTACATCTAAGTGTTTGAATTGTTCTTGTTGTGTAGATATTGTTGATATTTCTACTTCTTCCTTATACATTCACCCTACTACCAATAGAAACTACAAGTTTAAAGTTATGGCAAACTGTAACACGGTAAATGTTGTGTACATGGCTACTTGTATAACATGTCCTTCATTCTATGTAGGCAGGGACGTCGGGAGGCATACGCACTGTACTGATTTCAGTACAACTTATGTAGAAGGGGGGGTAGCATTTTAAATTTTCTTTTTTTCACGCTTTACTGCCGATGACATCAGCGCGCTTTAGGCAGCCAGTCGGAATGGAGCTCACTGCACTTGTGCGCTTTAGGCAGCCAGGTGGAATGGAGCTCCATGCTTTCCGAGCGGGAGGAGGATTCGTTATGTTGGTCCGAGCGGTTATGTTGGTCTCACTTCATGGGAATGGAGCTCCAAATGCTTTTCGAGCGGGAGGATTCGTTATGTTGGTCCGAGCGGGAGGAGGATTCCCAAGCTGGTCTCACTTCATGGAGGGTTGGTGAGTAATATGAAGTGTGTGTTGGTCCGAGCTGGTCTCACTTCATGGTGTGTGTGTGTGTGTGTGTGTGTGTGTGTGTGTGTGTGTGTGTGTGTGTGTGTGTGCGTTTTTTTTAGGAACTCTGTTTCACTTGACTAAATGTAACTATTTTGACATCAACAGTACCAAATGGGGCACTATTCCTCAACTAACAAAATACTTGGTTATTATTGTGGTTGGCACTAATGAAGTGTGATGCAAACAGAGGTAGAAATTAAGTAATTTTGGGGGGAAATACTTTACGATCAAGAGCTGTACCTCCAACAAGACCTATTTATGTTACAATATAGATTTAGGCCCCTTGTTCTTGTAATTGCATTGCTACCAATCTTGCAGATATGCAATAGATCAAGTAGGACTGGGTTATTTGCATCTTTATAACCCAGGCATAGAAGACCCACAGGAATCTATAGGAGACAGAAAAGGGATATGGGGTTTGTAAATGCTCTGATTATCACAGGAAACCCATGACTTGATATTTTATTGGTGAGCCATTGCATAGGCTTTTCATGTTGGTTTACATGTGTGGACAGGTGTATACTGAAGGGTGCATTATATTCTAGTGTGGACCTGATGAAACCTGACTAGAAGAGCATGATGACCACATTAGAAAAGATGCCACTTATAATCAGTTATGTCAGACAGAAGGCTTTTATAATGACAGTGAATATTTGGTGGTCAGAGAATAGATTGTTATCCATGAAGGTGTCTAGGTCTGTAATAGTGGTGCCTATGTTAAGAGGGAAGTTATTTACATGCAGGTGCGTGAGTTCCTGTTTGCCAAACTGTATGATAATACATTTTTTGGAATTCAGCTTTATGTCATGATGCTGACACCAAGAGTTTCTTCAAGTTATACTCACTTGGAGGATCCGAGTGTCTTCAAAAGATTTTAATAAGAGCTCCAATCATGTAGTCTTCCATAAAACTGGTTACCCAGAAGCTTTTAATATCATGCCATGCTGGACATCATAGAAGTGGATGCCAGAGCCCTGTGGTACACCACTTCTTGCAAGTCTCTTGTAAGGGTATTGTGCCATTAGTGCTAACAGAACATAATCTGTCAGTGAGCCATTTGGTAAGTCAGATGATTAGATATGGATTTATACTGAGTTTTATCAGTTTTCAATAATGGCAGAGTAGGGTATAATGTTAAAAGGATTAGCTTATCCTGACATCCCAGCCCCAAGTGCCCTACATCCACCCTTGGTCTACTGGTCATCTTCTTATCCACCTGGACTACTCTGGTATTGCTGGGGCCAGTCATAGATCCTAAGGCAACCTATGGGTTCAGCCATCTGTACTTCCAACCCCTGAGTTTTTCTTTAATATACAGTACTTACTCCATTTCTGTACCCCATCCTCTACATTTGAGGGTAACTCCCTCTTTGGACTATGTCTCCTTAGGGAGTGTTATTGATGAGCACTGCCTCACACAGGATATGCACACCCATCCCTCCTTCACTCCCTGCTACTTTGTAAGTTGTCCAAGCCACTAATCAAACCCTGATCAACTGGGCAGTACTCAGAAGTAACATTTATCTAAAGCTAGGTATTTGTCTACTCAAAGCAATGAACTAGACCAAATAACTATATAACCTTAACAGGTATAAATCTGGTTCCATTCTGTTTATAGTGCTTTATGAGATTCATGCTGTAGATTGCAATTGAAGTGAGAGAGCTAATAAGAGTAAAATACTAATCCTTTGGATTTACTGATACTGCAGACTAGTTACTGACAAGCTACTTAAAGATAACTAAAAGCTGTCACTGGAGCTCTGAGAGATCAGAATCACCAACTTAAACACATTTACTTATCCACAGTCCTTGACAGGATGTTGGACATTATCTGTTAAATGAGACATAACTGGAAGACAGTTGGAGTCAGTCCACTCAGGAACCCCCTCCTTTAGCTGTTATTTTTTGGTGGAGCCTCTTTTGTCAATACTACAGAATTTTTGTCTTGTGACGGGACACTTCTGTGTGTTTAAAAGTCTAGATCTCATAATTTATGATTAATTAATTTAAACAGCATGAATCTGAATAACACTAGAGGTTTTACGTGTCACAACTATGTATTTAAGATTGAAAAACATTTTAAAGACGCAGCCACTGGATTAAATCTGATGTATTTGTTTTACATTATAGTTACCACTGCTGGAAATTGTGTACTGGGACTCCTGAGTTCAGACATATGAATCTGATGACTGAGATTTCGAGAAAATAAGATCTCCTGTCACAACTGATTATAGATGAAATTCCACACACTTAAGATATGTGCTAAGAGAAATATATTTTCTGACGATACTTTGCATTATATTCTCCAAAGAATACTCCTGCGTAAATAGTAATCCCAGTATACCAGCTGTCTTCACCTTTAAGTTAAATGATAACAAGAAGCTAACATTTGTTCTGGCTTAAGCAGTGCACCCCGTCCCTAATCTTCTACAGTAAATCCCCCCCCCCCACTGAGTGATGAGTATTAATGACCAGTATGGTGGGTCTAATGCTGTGTGTCCTCTGTGGCTGATTACCATTTTTTGGGCACGTTC
This sequence comes from Protopterus annectens, assembly GCF_019279795.1. Taxonomy (NCBI): domain Eukaryota; kingdom Metazoa; phylum Chordata; order Ceratodontiformes; family Protopteridae; genus Protopterus; species Protopterus annectens. Next base: position 1,651,014,374 of record NC_056741.1, on the reverse strand, counting down.
CAGTAACATAATACCAATTGAGGATTTTTGCCTCATATTTGATCTGATCAATATCTGTATGTATCTGTGGTTTTTAAATATTGCAATGCTTGAAATTTGATGGTGCAGTGGTAGCAACGTAGCATTGATGTCTCACAGCTGTAGGTTCCTGGGTTTCGTTCTTGGCTGGGGTGCCTTCTTTGTGTGTGGGGGGGGTCTGTATCTTCTCCCTGTGTTTGTGTGGGTTTGCTTTTGTGTCCTCCCATGTTACAAAGACATGTCTGCATTATTTTTTCCTGGGCCTCTGCTGAGAATTGTGTTTTTTTTTGTTCCAAGTCAGACTGTCCTGATTAACAAATTGACAGGCATTTAAATTTCAGACTTCAGGTTTCTGAATGTTTACTTCCTTACATATTTGATGGTGCAGTGGCAGTATTGTTGCCTCACAGCTGTAGGTTTTCTGGTTTGATTCTTGGCTGGGGTGCCTTCTGTGTGGAGTCTGCATCTTATCCCTGTGTTTGTGACATAGTAAAACAACGTTTTATTCTAGCAATAAATATATACTAACACAACCTTTTTTATAGCAATTTTTTTAAGTTTTTGACTATTTGAAATTTGTCCTTATTTTTGGGACTGTAATACCCTTTTATTGGCTTTGTCCAGGTTTTTTGTGCTAAGGTTGACAGCTATGGCAAGAACTGAATTCACTGAATATGTTTGAGGGCTGTATTCCCTCATTACTGGGTTTGTCCAGGTGTTTTGTGCTAGGAGGTTGACAGCTATGGTGAGAACTGAATTCATTAAATGATAGCCATTTAAGTTTCAGTCTTCCTCTCTTTCACAAAGCAGGTGATTTGGCATAGTGGTATGTTGTTCTGACTATTTTGCACAGTGACCTTGACAGTAAAATGTATGATGGTAACACAGCATTTTATTCTAGCAGCTTTCCAAGATTATACAAGCAATGTTTAATGTGTTCCTGTTGTTTGCCCTTTTGACCCACCCCAATAAATTTGGCTTTTCCAGACTTCTTGTGCTGAAGTTGAGATGTAGTTGAGTATTGCTAGATTTTACAAGGAACTGAGAGCTGCAGGGGAAGAGAAGTTTAGTGCTGATTATGCTAAGTCGGCTCACATTGCTAGTAGCACAAAATGTTGTGTACTTGCTTTTAATGCAAAAGGTTGTTGGTTCTACTCCCATAAGGGGTGAATGCTGCTGTACTGAAAGTTAAGACACTATGAGCCTGTTATCAGTTTGCCATCCATTTTCTATTGCAATATTACTAGCTTATTATTAATGTAATTTAGGCAATTTATTCCTCAGGGGCATCAGACACTATTTTTCGGTGAAGTCATGAAATATAAAGGTGATTGCTAGCAGCAACCTCTTCATTAGTTAGATTTATTTAACGTGGAATTATTTAGATGACTTTTTTTACTACTTCAGAGATTGTGCATATTATTTACTGATAATGGTGGACTGAAGACGTTTGACTAGACTTTTATGATGGAAATGTTCTGAATTGGGCAGTTTTGTTTCATTGTTTACTGGAAAAATGTTCAAAGCAATAGGAAGGTGTATCAAAGAGCACATGTATGTTTCATATGCAAGGGGCCTATGATTTAAAAGCAGCCCAGAATAAATTTTTATCTGCCACGGGTAAAATGTATTTTTCTTTGAATGTGGGTTTTAATGTTGTTTCAATGAATGTGAGTTTCAAGGGCAGAGAAGTTTTAATGCCAAGTTAGTTTAGCAGATGTCTTAGTGTTTGTGCTGTAAAATGCAAAATAAAACTTTCAAATGAAGTTCAAATCATCATAGAAGCAAATCAGTATGCACATTAGTGTTTATGGTAAATGGAGTGAAATAGCAAAGTAATGGATCATTGGAATGGCTGCAGGGGGAGGCTCCATTCGACCATGGTTTTGTGAGGGGGAAGGGCGGCAAACTTAGACAGCCGCAACTGAACTATACCTCCCAACTGAGCAGATTTTCAAAGAATGAATAGATTTTTTGCTTCTTATTTTCGGTTTGTTCCTCAATTTGTGGTTTTCTGGCAAATGATTTAGGAATTAAGTCACTAAATAATGACACACTAGTTTCAGACTTTATAACCTTCAGAAAAATGCATGCTAAAATAAGACCAGTTCTATCAACTGTCCCAGTTTATACAAGGGAAATTTTTAGTACTGTTTATATGTTCCCTCAATATATTTGGCCTTGTCCAGATTTATTGCATTAACAGGTTGAGAGGTACATGCAAATTGCTTTATAGAATTAGGCATAGCCAAACCTCAACTGTCCCTGATTTTGGCACAAAATGTTGCTCTTCCCCTAATGATCCCTCCACAAAGTATCAATTTTGGAAGAAAACATAGAGGGTTTACTTTACTTTTATAAATAACTGTAATGATCAGAGTTATAATGTACTTTTATTTCAGAAATGCATGTAGATTCTCTAATTTTGTCAGCTGCTCTAAGTTAACTGTGCTCATATTAAAATGGTGTCCCTCCTTTGACAGGTTCCCAGCTGTATTGTCTGGCAATTTTATATTTTTGCATCAAATTTTTGGTCCGTTTTTCATAAAATTGCAGTTTTCTGGCAAATTAGTGGCAAATTGTTAAAGACTGAAGTTAGAAAATAATGCAGACATTTCAGTTTCAGATTTCATACCTTTCAGAAAATTCGTACTGATGCAAGACCTACTACTATTCTATTATCTTTCTAAGTTTATCAGAGCAATATTTAAAAAAAATGTCCTTATTTTTGGGCCTTTGCCTCAGTTTTATTTATGAGTTTGTTGCTGTAAGAGGTTGAGAGGGTGTGTGTGTGTGTGTGTGTGTGTGTGTGTGTGTGTGTGTGGTAGGTAGCATACCTCTCAACTGTCCAAATTTTGCAGAATGTCCAGATTTTTGCCCCATATTTTTTGTCTGTTCCTCATAAATTTTGTGATTTTCTAGAAAATAATTGAAGGCTGAAATTACTAAATAATGACAGACATTTGAGCTTCAGACTTCATGTCCTTTAGAAAAATTCATACTAGCACAAATCCTGTTATTCTAGCAACTTTCTAAGTTCACGAGAACATTATTTAATATCTGTCCCTGTTTATTTTAGGCTTTGTCCATATTTCTTGCACTAAGAGGTAGGTAGGGGTGTGTGTGTGAATGAAACATCCTAGTTAGTGGTAGCAGGTGGTTAGTAATTTACTCAAGCTCAAAACCTAAACCTTAGTTACAAAAAACAAAAGCATAAAGTCTCTACCCCAACTACCATGCTGCATTTTTCAAAGAAGTGACACATTTCAGGTTAATTTTCAATTCAAGGAACCAAGTTTGAGTGAATTTATATTATATTACTGAAGAGGCATTACAGTGAATGCCTCTTCATCGACACTAAAAGAGCGAACCGTGAATTACGAGAATGGCCGTAGCTTGGCTGGGAAGGGGGTAGCAGTTTGAGAGCTGTCAGTACAAATTTGAAAATCCTAGCTACACCCCTGTATGTAGGTAAGACTACACGTAAGTTAAAGGATAGGATAATTGAACACAAATCTGAGATTAGGAGAGGAAATGTAAATAATGCTTTATTTAAGCATATACAATTATGTGGTTTTGAACATAAGTTTAGATTTAGAGTTATAGACACGGTTGTATCTTCTGTTAGGGCTAGGGATATTAATAACATCCTTGAGATTAGAGAGTATGAGTGAATACTACGATTAGCAGCAGATTGTCCACCTGGCCTAAACTCTGCTATAAGTCTTAAACCTATTTTAATGAAATTGCAACGTATTAAATTATAATATGTGTATTTAGATGTATTTTATAGTATTGATTATGTGTTTTGGTCACATGATATGGGCTGCTATCATGTGACTTGTGAGCTCTTATTTAAAACAAGTGATGTCTTGAATGTATTTGTTTTAGTATTGAGGAAGGGTTTCACCCGAAAGCTATGCTTTTCTGATAAAGTTCTTTTTATCCAACGTGTTGTGTGTTTTAATGGAAAGTTTACCCAAGGGATCAGTCCAGTGGTTCTGCTTGATGGGGGCACTGGGAACTAACACTGGGTGGCACAATGGCAGGGCACTTCTATGGGCTAGGCTTGTAATGGCTCCAGGGCTATTAGCCTAGTACACACCTATGAACCTATAAGGGGAGTGATATCGGCATGACTGACATAGTAGGCCAGTGGGTGGGAGACTAATCAAAATACTTCTTACAAACACACACAATTATTTGCCAGATCTGAGATTAGTCCCCTGTCTAGCTAGTGATTTGTACTACAGTGTTACGCAGTTATCACACACACTACGGAGCTTACTGGGCTGACAACAGGCCAAAGGTGCTGATAAGGGGAATGACATCAGCAGGAGTGAAAGTAGGGCAGTGGGTGGGAGACTTATCAAAATACTTCTTACAAACATACACAGAAGGTCTTTGGCTGTCTAGCTAGTGATTTGTACTATAGTGTTACAAAGTTATCACATACACTACAGAGCTTACCAAGCTGACAACTGACCAAATTTGCCAATAAGGGGAATAACAGCAGCAGGACTGAAAGTGGGGCATTGGGAAGTGTCGTGGGTATGAATGGCCTAAAACTTTGTTTCACCTACAAAAACATACCCCTTCACTCTCGCATATACAACTGTCACACATACACAAACAGACACACACACACACACACACACACACACACACACACACACACACACACACACACACACACACACACACTGTTGCCAGTATTGAGATTAGAACCCCTACCTATTTAGTTATTTGTACTATAGTGTTATGCAGTTATCGCACGAGCTACAGAGCTTATAGGGGTGATCAGTGTCCAGTGGTACTTCTAAGGAAAATGAAAGCAGCAGATCATGTAAAGTAGTGCAATGTGAAGTGTACTGAGTGGGAAGAGTCTCCCAATACTTGGACCTATGGGGAGACACAAACACAGTCAGGTGATATTATAAACTCAACCTCAGTACTGTTGCACAATGGGGCTCACGTTTTATGCTGACACGTGCAACTGTTTACAACTGGTATGCCACTGTCCACAGCAGGACATCACTGTATGCCATTCAGGGTATCCGTGTGTGTGATTCACTCTGTGTCCCTTGGGTCTCTCTCGCTCTCTCTGTATCACTGTCTGTTTCTCAGTTGCCCACATCTATGAGTGTGTATGCTTGACATATGTTATCTGTTGCCCATATATGTGTGTATCTCATGCAACAGATGCAGTTATATGACATATGGGACTCCTAACTCCTACAGCTAGCTGAAGGTAATCCTGTCTGATGTGTGTGCGTGGGGACAGTTGAGGTGTACATAACTGTCTGTTTTCCACGGACATATATACACAATACAGTCATATTCTGATGTGGGTTCCAACATGTCCTGTGATTCTCTCAGTGTAGGAGCATGCCCACTGTGACCTTCTATAGTCAGGCTGGGACTCCATTCCAGAGATAGGTGTACTCCAGTCCAGGGTTTTGTGTGCTGCAGCCATACCTCTCAGGAGTACACAGGACTTTCCTCAGGTTACTTGTTTTGTTTAGCAGACATTTTCTGACATATCTGTAGTCATTACCTAGGGTCAGACATACTCAGATCGTCACAGTGCTTTACCATAGGAATACTAGTTGCATGATGCATAGACCAATATTATGAGGGCAGCTATGTACATTCTTACCAACAAGGCCATTTGTGAGGTGTGGCTACAGCCAGTGTAATATTGACACAGCTGTGTAAACAGTCCAGCAACCTGGTGATATACTGGCTGGGGATCTCCTGCTTTTGTGGTATCTTTCTAACCTAACATGTCATATCCTTGTGTGTGCATACCTCTGACCTGTACATTTTTGGCAGGATGCCCAGGTGTTTGCCTAGTGGTTTCATCCTTTCTATGTAAACTTGTGTTTGTATGGCAAGTTAGTTACATATAATTGAAGAGTGATGTTACAAAATACAAACATTACTGTTTCAAAATGCATAACCTTCAGACCATTTCTGCTACTGCAAACCCCTCACCCTACCAACTTTCTCAGTATGTAAAGGTGATATTTACAACACATGGCCATCATTGTGCCTTTGTTCCACTTCTATTTTTGCCCTTGTCCAGACATCTTGCTGTCAGAGGTTGGGAGTTATGGGGGTGGGTACAGAGTGCATTCAACTGTGCAGGCATGGCCATTATTTGTAAAAGCAAACATAAGAAAAAGGATTGAGAATGACCACTGGCAACAGTACCACAAAGCACTTATATTCACAAAAGCCTTACCACCTCTGCTACACATCCTACAAGATGTCACTAATGTGCAGTATATTCCACATAGCACTGTGATTTCCAGGTATGTCAGTGGCAGAGCAGTGGGTGTCACTGACATGCATAAGAGTTGGCACTGCAGTTATCTGCACATGGCCCTGTCAAAGGCAGCACTGTACCTATGGCAGTATAAGATGACTGCCAGGAGAATGTGCTGGCCAGATCCAGACAGTATTAACCACACATACACATAGCTCATTGACCCCTGCGTACTGTGGACAGGCAACATGTTTTCATGTGTATTGATACAGCCCTGCCAATGTGTGCTATGCTGCTATTTCCATGCAAGCATATATGTTACTGCATACACATTTGCACAGACTGTGCTGATATTTGCATTACATTTTGGTTATGTTTAACATACTATTTTACCCTGTCTTGGGGACTGGAAGCATATCAGTAAAGAGCTCAGGTCAGATTGTACTAACACACATTTGAGTTTCAGACTTCTTACCCTTCATAGCCTTACTGCAACTGCGGGTCCTGTGCTATCACTGTGCGAGTCTGTATGGGGTTAATTCAACATTGCTGCCATTTGTGTGCCTTTACCAGACATTTATCTGTGTTTATTTACAGCTGACTTGCTTGTGGGTGTGAGGGGTAGTTATGCAACATCCACCCTGACATCCATGCCTGTAACCTATGACCCCCTGCTAGTTGCCCCCACACATAAAATGCAGTGGGGTTGGCCACCTTGGGTACTACTGCATAGTGTGTGGAGGCCAGTTTTGGCCAGACATTTCCTGGTGTACCACATAGCTGTCAGTTGTGTGCACTGCTGTCCCAGTAGGCCACCCCATTCTCTTGCATGCATGCAGCATTACCATAAATATGCTAGCAGAACATAATATACCATTCATTTATTGTTAAGATGACTGACTTACCTTGTGCTTGCAGCAGTTGTGAGAATGATGCTTGAAGTCGCCCTATGTTGGATGTACACAGTACACTGCCTATACATGGCAAGTTACAGGTAATGTGATGTGTGTGTCCTCCATTTTACTGTCTGCAAGTCAGAGAGGTTCATAGGTTCATAGTTAGGTACTAGGCTATTGGCCCTAAGGCCTATATAAGCTAGCCAAACAGTACCCTGGCTTTTGCCATCCGAGAAAATTATTTTCCTGTGCCCCTGTCAAGCAGAGCCACAGAAGTAATCCCCGGGGTGAATTTCCTATCTCCCATCCACTCATCAATATTTTTCTTGAAGAGTGCTATTGAGGAGCTTTGTTTGATATAGATAGGTAGTTTGTTCCAGAATATGGGAAGTCTCTGTGACAGGAATCTATCCCTCCAGCATGTTATGTTTACTGTGGTGACAAGGTTTAGGTCCCTAGAGCGTGTAGCTTGGAGGGATTGGGATTTCTTTAAGTGGAGTATGTCCATCAGCTCTGGGTTTCATATAGCTTTGTATGTTAGGCAGAGATCGCCTCTGAGTAGGCGATATGTGACCAAGAAAAGCTGGAGTTTTTTGAGACGGTCTGCATAGGGCATCTGTTTGAGACCAGTAATCCTCTTGGTGAGGTATTTCTGTGGCCTTTCCAGTTGTTGTAGATGTCTTTTGAGGTACATACCAAAATGGGCATTGTACTCTATAATGGGTCTAATGAGTGATGAGTAGAGGGGAACAATGACCTCTTTTTTCCTGGATGAGAAACCTTTTGTGATGAGGTGCACCATGTAGAAGGATTTCCTGACTACTGTGGCGATGTGATTATCAAAGGAGAGACTACTGTCCATCTGTGTCCCAAGGTCTCTTATCACACTTTCAGTGTTAAGTAGACTACTGCCTATGTGGTAGTTCATGGGTACAGAGTTTTTACCAAAAGGGATGACAATGCACTTTTTGGCATTGAGCTTGAGGCCATGGCTTTGACACCAGGCATCTGTCTCAGTGAGGCCCTTTTGTAGGATGTCCACATCATTAGGAGATTTGATTATGGCTCCTAGTTTGCAGTCATCTGTGAACTTTGTTAGCCAAAGACCTTCTGTGTTAGCCTGTACTTCAGAGAAGTAGATAACAAACAGGAGAGGACCCTGTAGTACTCCACTTGTCACTGGTCTGAAGTTGGATTTAGAGTCTGCTACTTTCACAGTGTGGGTTCTGTCAGTGAGCCAGTTGGCAACCCATCTTGTGATATAGGAATTTATACCTAGTTTAGTGAATTTATCTATAATTCCAGAGTGGAGGATGGTGTCGAAAGCCTTGACGAGATCTAGATAGGCTGTGTGAACCACCTTACCCTCATCTACGGCTTTGATGACAGCTTCAAAGACGTCTATCATGTTTAGGAGACATGATCTGCCTTTTACAAACCCGAACTGGATAAGGTCCAGAGTTTGGAGATTACCAATGTCATTGCTTCCATGATGATACGTTCCATAGCCTTACAGTCCAGGCTCATTAAGCTAATGGGGCGGTAGTTCCCGGGGTCCGTGGTGGCTCCCCCTTTGTGGAGTGGGATAACCACTGCTGTGCACCATTCAGTGGGCACAAAGCCTGAGGTGAGGCTATGATTGAACATGGTACTTAGGTGGGGTGCCAATTCATTCTGTAGTTTATGTAGAACGTAGCCTGGGATGTTGTCAGGTCCCATGGATGCTGTGTTCTTGGCTTTGGAAAGTGTGTTTTTACCTGTCCAGCCGTGATTACAGGAACTTTGCATTTTTCCGGTATAGAGATGGGCCCTTTAGGGGGTGAGAGAGGGGTAAAGTTAGCACTGAACCTATCTGCCAGGATGTTGGCAATATCAGTTGGTTCTGTATATTTAGTGCCATTGTGCTATAACTCAGAGCAGATCTGAGTGTTGTCATTGAGATTCTTGACATAGCTATAGAATGCTTTGTGGTTGTCTTTAGAATCAGTGGTGATTTTGTTTTCGTAACTAGCTTTGGAGGATTTTAGGGGGGATCTTAGCTTCTTGCTGAGGCTGACCACAGAGTTTTTCCAGTCATGGGATTTTACTCTTTTTTGCAACAGTTTCTTTCTTCTGTTGTAGAGTTTATTTATGGCAAAGGACCACCAGATTGGCTTTCTTTTTTTGGAGGATAGCATCTTGGTTCTGTTAGGGATTGCATGATCCATGCACTCGTGTAAGTACTTATAAAGTGCAATTGTATGGGAGTCAGCAGTCGTACCTCTATTGTCCATCAGCATTGGTGTTGTGAAGTTAGCCGCTTCTGTCTTAAGAAGAGTGAAGTTGGCTTTGGAGAAATTTTTTACAGTGGTTTCCCTAATGGGGGTGGGGGTGAGATGTGGATGTCTAGGGTGATTTGCTTGTGGTCGGATCTGACCAATGAGGAATTGCCCTCTGGTGTGGAACACTGGTTGCCCATGTTAGTAATGACCAGGTCTAGGATATTGTTGCCCCTGGTGGGGGTGTGGATAAGTTGATCCAAGGCATTGAATTTATGAATTACAGAAAATTTGGTGCCATAGACTGCACGCACATCCCTGGGGTCCCTACACTGTCAGTGTGTGTGCTATGCATTGCCTCTTTGTCAAGGCGTGAGCATACTGGGCATGCCTCAGACTGCCTACAGGAGCAGGCTCAGGGGCCTCCTCCTGTTAGCCCCTTGGCAATGATGGTGGGCTGTGTGGCCCTTCCTGGTGCTGTTCCTGCTGCAGCTGTTTCCACAGGATCATATTGTGTAGAATGGCACATACAATGAACATGTGTGCATATGTGGCTGGAGAGTACTGCAAGGCTCCACCAGATATGTCAAGGCTGCAGAACCAAGACTCAAGCATTCCAAACACATGTTCTAATGATCCTGGTTTGCAGGTGTGCCTCCTTATGGTGCTTTTGTGTGGATGTGTGCACATTTCTGATCGGTGTCATCATCCACAGCTCCAGTGCATAGCCAGCATCCCCACCAGATAGCCATATGGGCTGCCCCCCACTGGCAAATGCCTGGTACAGCTGTGATGAATGCCAGATGTGGGAATCATGATAGCTTCCAGGGTGGCCAGCACACACATTCATGATAATGCCCTGGGCATTGCTTACGACCTGGCAGTTGGAGGGGAAGCCCTTGCAGTTTACATAGACCCTACCCTGCTCACTGGGTGGTACTTTGATGTGGATGTGCATGAAGTCTATGGCACCAAGTACCTCTGGGTATTCTGCTACATGGTGGAAGAGAAGCATATTGTTGGTCCTCTCCTCATGGGTTTTGGGGAAGTAAATGTGCATTGTGGTAGCATGGCATCCAGGAACTGGTGGAGTACCCTGTTGCAGATGCCTGTGAGACCCCCCCCATGATGTCCTCAGTAGGTCTTTGGAAAGTACCTGTAGCTAGAATTCTTAGGGCTACACATACCTTGGTATCCACTGGGATGGATTCCCCTCTGTTGGTTCTAGCTCTGAGTTGAGGCCGGCACCACTCAGTGATTTGCTGAAGTATGTCTCTGTCCACCCTGTACCACTCTACTATCTCCAGATCATGTAGTCCCTGGTAGGTTACCCTGGGTCTGAACACTTCTCCTCCTCCTTGGTCTGTGGCAGTTGTCAGCATTATCCTCCTCTCTGCCTTCAGCCTCTAGCACATACTGATGGATCAAAGCCCCTAACCTTTTTCCAGTTAAAATTCCCATGCATGTATACACCAATGGTGCAGTGTTTGTGGGAAAAACAGACTGTAAGGTGTTTCTATAGTTTATATACTGTTGCGCTACAGATGCTGTCTGTATGATTGGCTGACTATGATACATTCCAGCTGCCACCTACATTACTCATGGCTTTGCTTTGGCCACTGATTGCTAGACGCATTACGGGTAATTTGTGCATGATTGCCTTTATTCTGCTGTTGCCCTTTTTTAATTTACTTATGTCTCCTTCCATTTTCAGCTATGCAGCCACCTGCCAGCCGTATTACTGTGTGCTTTGCATGGCCCATTGTGAGTTGCAAGAGTCCCATATTAGTGATTTCAGCTTCATTTCTCCTTTATTGTGCTGTTGCCCTTTATTTCTTTTTACATCTCTTCTCATTGTCAGCTATGCAGCCGCTTGCCAGCTGTATTATTGAGTGCTTTCAATGGCCCATTGTGGATTGCAGAATCCCATATTGCTAATTTGTACTGCATTTCCCTTGTTCTGCTATTTCCCTTTTTCCCCTATATCCTTCCTGTTTAAGCTCAGTAGCTAGTGTAAGCAGCAAGAAATGGACCCCCTCTGAGCATGGACACGCTCCTCAGTTCATGGAATAAGACTATACAGCCTCAGACACACCCCCTCACTTAGCTGTACTTAGCTAAGCACAAACCCAGGCAACAGAACTCCAGAACTCCAATGTGCTTACAGCAAGCATGACATACCCCCTTTTCAAGTTAGTTGCTCCTCCTGCCTACACAATGGTGTTACAGCACCTACACGGTTATTTGCAGTGAAACATTTTACACTGAATCACAAAACTCTTCTGAGTCCCCCCATTAACATACCCCACTGCCTTAGTCCATAGTTACTGCACTACACAAGAGCCTTCCCCCCTTAACAACCACTGTTTCCTGCCATTGTTTTGATTTTGCTTGCTATTGACTATAATGGCAAAATGCAGGTTTCCCTTAAAATTGACTTTTCACATTATTTTTTTTATTTTCCCCACGATACCATTTGTGCAGCACTGCCCTATGCTTAAACAGCCGAGATCGGCCAAAAAAAATAAACTTTTATTTTTATAAAAATTAAACACTTTTCCATGCCAGTGGCCATATATTTGGCCATTGGTATGCCTATAGATTAGGGTACATGCTTTTATTTGAGCCGTCATGGTTCTGTTTTCATTTTTGCAGAAATGTATTCAGCTAATAGCCGAATACATTTCTGAACCTCACACTGTTCCTGCACAGTTACCTGCCTGCTTCCTGGATCACTAATTCACCTCATTTGCATGGTTTTCACCAACAAAAGAGGTAATTAGTATCCTGCATGGGTTTCCATGCAGGAACAGTGTAGGGACGCTCATGCACATCAAAACTGCACGTTCCTGGATTGCTCGGCGGCCATATTCCATGCAAGAGCGGCTACACTACTCTTGCAAGGAAAAAAAATCGTTTCATGAATCCTGGCGTAGGTGTTGTATTTTAGTGATAGTGTTGAGATTATTAGGCAATGAAGCAGTGGGAACCTTGAATACGGAGTGATAAGTTTACATTTAAAGTTACAAGGAAAGGATTTAGTTAGAAATAGATTTAAGATTCATGTTAAGGCCTTCTAAGAATATCAGTTTTAGAAAAATGTTCAGCTCTTCCAGATAATGCTTCATAAAAAGATTATTGTTGTGGACCATGTGAAGGACTTTGCATATGTTTGCCTGCATCTCAAATGCTGCCTTCTTGCCCAGTTGTCCAACTTTTCCAAATCCTTCATTATATTCTTCCCCTGAGGTCCATTGCTGATCATGTCTTTATATCAACACGGAATTGTGGGACAGAGACAAATATCTAGCTGAAGACCAGGTAGCCCTTGACCTCTGGTGCTGCTCCATCTGGCTCTCCTTAAATCACATCTTTGAAATGGATCAGGTTTAATGGCTGTTGCTGGAGACCGCTGTTCTCTAGAAATGTTACCAGTCTTCCTCTCAGGTTTGATTTACAATTCTTCCTGCTCCTGTTTTTGAGCTAGCACACCTGTAGTTCAGATTCTCTGCCTCCCTCACATATAGTTACCACACTTATTGTCTTCTAATCCACTGAGACTTCATTACAAAGTAATCTGTTGAAGGTTTCAATCAAAGGGTCTAGCAACACACTAACCAGATTTCTGATGACTCTGAGGCAGCCCATCTGGCCCTTTTAAGGTTTATTTCCTCAAGGCATCCTTCTCCCTCAAACTTTTCCCTCTCTATTTTGGTGTCTGTCCACTGGCCTCTGTATTCTGTCCTGCCTCCATTCAAACATGGCACTCTTGTGAAGAATAAAGTATTGCTTCAGTACCACTGCTTTCTCAGGTTTCGGTATCAAGTCTGTCCAATCCTTCCTTTCTGATTTATATCTAAAATGCCCTTGCTTCTTGAATTTAATCCTTTAACTTCCTTTTTAATTTAGCCTTTGCTCCCTTTACTAACTTTGTGTCTTCTATTATTCTCCTTACACCTCCTCATACCGTATGTTGTCCTAATAGAGACTTGCTGATAGTACAGGGGGATAAAGCATTGACCATGACGCAGGAGATGAGTTTAATTAGCAGCTCAAATGCCTGACAGTCCAAGCTGGGAGGATCCGATTTCCCATCCTATGGGGAAGAAGAGAAGCACCAACTGAACTTGCTGTCACCCAAAGGCATGCCCTTTGCTGATGGGCAGAGATGGAGTCAAACATGTATGTGGCCATCCAGACCAGTGAGAATAACCATTCATGGTCACGATCAGGAAGGAAGATGTGAAGTGCAAGAAGAAAGAGCATAGGTAGGCCCTATGTTGATGCAGGTGTCCACATCACCAGAGGGAGGGGTTAGAGCCATTCATGCAAAAAATTCTTATTGTGGCAATGTCAGCAAGACACCAAACACCTTAACATGTGCCTGGATGATGGTCTTTTTGGAATGTTCTGACCCAAAGAGATCTGAGGGAAGATTCACTATGCCCTCTGGAATTAATGGGATCAAGGCTTATGGGGGGGGTTGTCAAGGCGGAGAAGAGAAAAGACCCAAAGGAACAATATGTATATATGTTTACATATGTATATATGCAATTGCTAGAATCAAATTTCTATGAAACCACTTTGTCTTTATTTTTGTACTGTTTCCTCTTCTACCCACTATTGTCTAGAAACGTGAGTACATTATCCTGGACCTGTTCCCACAGCTTTTCTTCCATGATTTGCTCTGCCTCCTAATCTATCATTCTAAACTTTCCCTAACACAGCATAATCAGCAGCTCTAAAATACCACACCATTGTCTTTTGATTTTTAACTTTCTCCCTTCTCTCAACCACACAGTGGTAGGATCACTGCTGGCTAACAGTGCCTTAAGATGGACATCCATGCACGCACTCCCCCCCCCAATTCCACATACAATTCTATCATTCTGGCTCAGAATTAGGTTTAATGACTGTTGCTGGAGACCGCTGTCCTCTAGAAATGTTGCCAGTCTTCCTCTCAGGTTTGATTTATGATTTTTCCTGCTCCTGTTTTTGAACTAGCACACCTGTAGTTCAAGACTTTCTGCCTCCCTCACATATAGTTACCACACTTAGTGTCTTCTAGTCCACTCAATCAAGGTAGAGTCATCAGCATATTGGATACAGCTGACTTTTGGGATGACAGTACTCATATCGTTGATGAAAATGGAAAATAACAGGGGCCCTAGCATAGAGTCTTGTGGTACTCCAAGGGTGTTAGGTAGTAGGTTAGAGAGTTTATTCTGCCAAAGAACAGCCTGCTGTCTGCCACTTAGATAGGATTTAAACCATTGAAGGGCTTTAGGATCTAGACTGAGTGTTTGCAGGGTGTGGATTAATAGTTGGTGGTCAACCATATTGAATGCCTTGGAGAGATCCAAGAAGAGGGCTGAAGAAATATGGTTCTTGTTTCAGTTATGGTTTATGGCATTGGTAAAGGCTAGCAGGGCTGAGGTAGTACTGTGGTGAGGTCTGAAACCATGCTGGGTATCTGCCATGAGGTGGTTATGGATTAGGTGGTGCATGAACTGTCTCTGAATACATTTTTCCATAATCTTTGCAAGGGTAGTGAGTATAGCTATAGGCCCTATAGTTGGAGAATTCAGTAGAGCTACCACCTTTATGGAGTGGGATTACATAGGATATTTTCCAGATAGTGGGAATTTTAACTTCTTCTATGGTTTGATTGATAAGTACCGATACCAGGTATGCAATAGCATCAGATGATTTTTGTAGGTATTCAGCAGGATGTTGGTCAGCCGATAGTGTGGTGGGTTTTAGTTTTTTGATTAGGGTACAGATAAGTGATGTGGCGACAGGTTAAAAACTAAATGAGAGTAGGTTTCTAGAGGTGGTACTTTCTGGACAAGGGAGCTAGGAGGTGGTTGGCTGGCTAGGGCCTGAATTGTCTTGGTAAAGAATTGGTTTAAACTATTTGAAACTTCCTGTGGGGGTTTATCAGTAGTGGCGACTGGGAAGGGGGTAGTAGTATGTCCAGGGTGTAGTAGTTTATTCAAGCCTGCCCAAAACTTCTGAGGGTTATTTTGATTTTCTATCTGTAATTTGCATTAGTATTGTTTTTTGTCTTGTAGTATGAATTTTTTAGTTTCGTTCCTAAGTTGCCTGTATTTAATTTGATCTTGGGGATGTTTAGTTGAATGCCATAAAGCCCAGGCTTTGTTTCTAAGGCTACTTTTGAGTCTAGTCTTTTTTGAAAGCCATGGTGCAGTTTTTGCTTTTGTTCTTTTTGAGCGAATAGGTGCGCTTAAGTCAGGGATCTCAAGGAATTTATTGCTAAAGTACACAACTGCTTCCTCTAAGGGGATGAGTTTTAAAATAGACAAATTACATGATTTTAGTTCCTGTTGGAATTTGGCTGAGTCAAAGTTTTTGTTATTTCTAACATTTCTTAATAAGGGTTGTTGGGGATTAATAACTTTGTGCTTAATTATATATGTGAGATGGTGATCACTTAGACTATCGGGGAGGGTACCAGAGGTGTACAGATGGGGGTGACTATTGATGAGTACCCAATCAAGTATGCTTTCTTTTTGGTTGGGCTTACCTACCCTAGTAGGGGTGTTAATGATTTGTGTAAATGAGTGTAGGTTAATATGGGTGGTTGAGGATTCTGATGAATAGGTGGCCCAGTCTATATTGAAGTCTCCGAGAAGTAGGGTTTCTTGGGGTAGTGACTAGATATCCAGTGTAAGGTGTCTCCAAGTGTAGCTATATTGTTACCTGGGGGAATATACATGCAGATGATATAAATGCATTTACTTTTGTTAAGTTGCAGTTTGGTGGCTAGAATCTCTACGCTGTTAATCTGAGATGGTTGTACTACATCTGTGGTTACATTCAGCCCTGATTTATAGAGTATAGCTACTCCACCCCCATTCCTGAAAGCATGGTCCAGCCTGTGTATGTTATACCCATGAGGTAGTACTTCAATGTTTGTAGTGGTAGGTTTTAACCAGGTCTCTGACAGACAGAGAATCTCAGGAGAGTGAACAGCAAGGAGTGCATGCAGTTCATGTACCTTGTTATTAATGCTTCTAATACTAAAATGACAGGTTAGGAGAGAGTTAGATGGCCTGGAAATTGTAGGTTTGAAGCTTAGGTTACAGGTAGAGGGGAGTATGTGTCTAAGGTGGATGGGCCAGGGTTGGGGTGTATGTGTCCACCAAGTAATAGGTGAGGCCTAAGCTTGGAGATAAGTTTCAGGAATTTGTCTACAAGTTTATGGTAGAGTTTGATCCTAGTGCTGATTTTCCTAGAGTTGATGTGTAGGAAGTGAGAACAAGATGCTGGATATGTCCTGGTACTGTAAGTATGGTTGAAGGTGGGATAATTGACAACGTGGGTGATAGTATGGGCCTTTAGAACTTGAAGTCCTGTGAGAGACTGATTTTCATATAAGGTAAGGAAGTATGGGGCTAATAGGAGGGATAGTAAAAAGCAGTGCAACATTGTTTGGGATGTGGCTTGAGAGATAAGAAACTGATATACCTGGAATTGCAGTACCAGAAGATAGTGTGGTTAGGTAACTCTATTGGGAGGGGGTGGGAGGCTGCCAGATGAAAGTTGATAGGTGCTGGTGAGATGTAGGTAGAGGGTTTGGGTGTGGAATAATTATCACAGCAAGAGGTGATAGGAGCTAGTAGGTGGAGGAGTGGCTAATCAGGTAGAAATGTAGAGATAGTGGGAGCAGGTGGAAATTGGGGGCAGGGAGGGGAGCGCAGTGAGCCCAAGCGTAGCGAAGTCAAATAGAGCGGGGCTACTGCAAATCCCAAGGTTTTCAAGTCTGCCTTAGACCAGTTAGGTAGGTATTATGGCACTTTTTTATGCATTTAATTTTGTTAGCTTATAGGGTTAATTTATAGGAAGTGAAGCCTTTAGATTATGTCCTTTTGTATCACACTTTTTAAAATTAGTATGCTATAGGTAATACAATTTTGGGGTTGTTTTGATGGTAACATTTCAAAGATTAGAGGGCAGGGGTAAGCTACTTTTTAGGTAGGGTTAGGAATAAGCCAATTTAAATTCTCTAATGAGAGAGAGAGAGAACAAGGTAAAAAGAAAGGTCTGGCAGGAGAGCAGCTAGAAGGAAAAGAGATTTATAACCGAATAGAGTTCAGCAAATTCAGAAGAAGACAGGAGTAAAAGGAGTGAGGTACAAAAGGGGAGGGCAAAAACAGCAATAACTGCAGAGCCAAGTTCTATTACTGTACATCAAGGAACAGTCAGTCACTTAGACTACCAGATACTGTGAAAAGTGTCTATGCAGCTGACAATTTTGTAGAGTAGGAATTCTTAGAGAAATAGAAACCTTATGCCAGGAGTGAGTATGGAGTGGAAGAAATATGGACAAGTGTATTGAGAAACAGAAGACTGAGTAAAACAATGATTCCAAACTAAAAAGTGTTGGGTTTAGAGAGATCTCTGGTGTGGGTGGGGGTTACCAGTAGTGTGCACTCCCTGAATACATTCTAATGAAATTTACAATCATAGTTGGGTTAAATCAGTAACATACATTGTAATGTTCCTGTACTTTAAATAAACCAGACACAGACTTTTGCAGATGTAGCTTGCTGGTAGAGATCTGCTATAGGGATGGTAGACAACTGCGATAGGGATGCCCCACAGTGTTTGTATTAGCTGACAACTTTAAATGGAAATGAAAAAAAAGAAGATTAGGAAAAGGTGATAAGGGGAGTGCTAGACGAGGTAGGACTGTAGTTATAACTGGTGAAATATAAGACAGGAGAGGAAGGAAATAGGTAAAACAGCCTAATAACATTAAAGTTACAGAGTTAAATTAAAAACTCTATGCAGTAATTTGACACCAAAAATACGTTCAAACAAATACAACAAGCATCTAACAAGCATCTAGGCATATGGAACTAAGACTTTTGATCAAAAGATCAAAAGTTCGAATCCATTATCACCAAAAACACTTTAGCAAAAGCGCTTTCCACCAAACAAGCGCTTTCGCTAAAGTGTGTTAAAAAAAAAAAAGAAAAAACAATAAATTAATGTTTATGCAGAGGGGCAAGCCCATACCAGGCCATCCGTGAGGGGAGGCTGTGCCACCCACACCCCCCCAACATTATTATTCTCACTCCAAGATCGCATTACAGTGGGGAAAAGGGAAAAATTCCCTTAACCGCACAGTAGTACGATATCTGCAACAGTCACTCCCCCACAACTCCTTCTACCTCCAGGCATACTTCCACGAAAGTGCTTCTTCGGTGAAAAGCAGTTTCGAGTAAGTATGTGCATTAGTCCTATATATATATTTACACACACACACACACACACACACATTTACATATATATATATATATATATATATATATATATATATATATATATATATATATATAAAAATATATAAATATATATATATATATATACATATATATATATATATATATATATAAAATATAAATATATATATTATATATACATATATATACATATATATACATATATATATATATATACATATATATATATACACACACACACACATATATATATATATATATATATATATATATATATATATATATATATATATATATATATATATACATATATATATACACACATACACATTATATACATATATATATATATATATATATCTATATACATATATATATTTCTTTATTTATTTACTTATTTATTTTATTTTAAATTTGTTTACCGGGATAGTCTGACTGGATATATGTCCATTTTCAACTGAGGCCTGAGGAAGAAAGCTCCACATATATGGAGCAAAGGTTGGGTAGCAATTTCTATCATTTTATGTATATATATATATATATATATATATATATATATATATATATAAATATATATATATATATATATATATATATATATATATATATATATATATATATATATATATATATATATATATATATATATATATATATATATATATATATATATATGTTCATAGATTCATACTAGGCTATCTGCCCTAGGGCATTTATAAGTCTAGCCAGAGTGTGTTTGGCTTTCGCCACCCATTTTAAATTAATTTTGCTATGCCCTTTTTCGAGGTTAGTATACTGTGCCTCTGTCTAACAGTGACACAGAAGTGATACCCGGGGTAAACTTATGATCTCCCATCGACTCATCAAGATTCCTCTTGAAGAGAGTCAATGAGGGACTCTGCCTAACCAGGACTGGGATTTTATTCCAGAGTGAAGTGAGCCTCTGGGTTATGAATCTGTCCCTCCAGCATGTCCTATTTATTTCAGTGCTGAGGTTCAAGTCTCGGCGTGGCTCGATGGGATTTTGATTTTCTGAGGTGCAGCATGTCCATTAATTCGGGTTGGACATGGCATACGTCAGGCACAGATCGCCTCTGAGCAGGTGGTATGCCACTGAGTAGAGCTGGAGTTTCTTTAACCGGCAGCATATGGCATCTGTTTGAGCCTGATCCTCTTGGTGAGGTACTTTTAGGGTCTTTCCAGTTGCTGCAGGTGTCTGGTAAGGTACATCCCAAAAGGGGCATTGTACTCAATTATGGGCTTGATGAGGGATGAGTAAAGAGGCACATGACCTCCCTGATCTAGATGTGAATCCCTTTGATTAGGTGGGCTATATAAATTGTTTTCTAACCACTTTGGCCATGGTTGTCAAATGAGAGATTGCTATCAACTTGGGTCCCACGGTCCCTAATTACTTCTTCTGTACTTAATGGATTACCACCTATGTGGTAATTTGTGGCACTGTTTTTGCCAAAGGGATGACTATGCACTTTTTGGCGTTTAGCTTGAGGCCATGGCTCTGGCACCAGTTGTCTGTTTCTATGAGACCCTTTTGAGGGATGCTTGTGTCGGCTGGAGAGTCAATTATGGCGCCCAGTTTGCAGTCATCTGCGAACTTGGTCAGCCACAGTCCTTCCGTGTTGGCCTGTACCTCCGAGAAATATATACCGAACAAGAGAGGTCCCAGGACTGAGCCTTGTGGGATGCCACTTGTAACTGGTTTGGAGTCTGACATGGCTCCAGCAATTCTAACCATGTGGGTTCTGTCCTTGAGCCAGTTTGCAACCCATCTAGTGACATAGGGGTTTATATTTAAGCTGGTGAGCTTATCTATAATGGCTGAGTAGGGTATTGTATCGAAGGCTTTTGCGAGGTCCAGGTAGGCTGTGTGGACCACCTTCCCCTCGTCAATGGCCTTGGTGAGTGTTTCAAAGAAGTCAACCAGGTTTAAGTGGCAGGATCTGCCCTTAACAAAGCCGAACTGGGTAGGATCCAGTGTCTGTAGGTCCTTAATATCTTTATTTATGAGGTCCATGATGATCCTTTCCATAGTTTTGCAGACCAAGTTAGTAAGGCTTATGGGGCGATAGTTTCCAGGATCCATTGAGGCACCACCTTTGTGGAGAGGGACCACTGTTGCTGTAATGCCACTTTGGGTACATATCCTGTAGTAAGGCTGAGATTGAACAGTAGTTTTATGTTTGGGTTTAGCTCTTCTTGGAGTTCATGTAGGACGCAGCCCGGGACACCGTCTGGTCCCACTGATGCTGTATTTTTTGCTTTGGAGAGGGCAGCTCTTACCTGAGCATCTGAGATGTCAGGGGGGCAGCACTCTGCTGGGATAGATATTTGACCCTTTGATGGGGAGGGGGGGAGTTTGCGCAGAATCTGTCAGCTAGGATGTTGGCAATGTCTGTGGGTTCGGTGCATTTTTTGTCATTTTGGACTAATTCTGAGCATATCTGGGAATTCCCACACAGGTTCCTAACATAACTAAAGAATGCCTTGTGATTATCCTTAGTGTCCTGTGCAATTTTTCCCTTGAAGCTGGCCTTGACGATTTTATGAGTGCCCGTAGTTTTTTGCTAATACTGATCAGAGATGCCTTCCCTTTTTGGGATTTTGCTCTATCATGTAGTAGTTTCCTCCTTCTATTGTATAGTTTGTTTATGGCTGGGGTTCACCAGACAGGACGTCTGCCTTTGGAATATATATATATATATATATATATATATATATATATATATATATATATATATATATACTCCACAAAAGATCCCAGCACTCAGAAAAATAAATCGCAAAGTCAGCTTCAAGCAGAAAGTGATTTATTAGGACTTCCACAGCCCCATAACACAAACGGTGGCGGTTTCACACAGCCCTCAGTGTGCAGTCAGAAACTTGAAAGGCAGATCTAGATATACGCACAATGCGTATACTAAACGTCACTCCTTAAAGAAACAGTGCCCAAAAGTTTAAACAATTAACCCAGGCACAAAAAGGCTGCATATTGAAATTGTTATTACTTGTTCATACACATGTAAACATCCCTATTTCAAAAAATAGGAAAAAAGAAAAAAGAGAAAAGCAGGTTCACAAATTTAAATGTAAAAAAATAATGTGTCAAATAAACACTATCTTGATCCTAGCATTACACCCTATTAAACCCCACCCAACAATAACAGAAATACCACCAAACTGGTCAGTCCCAATGGTACATATATACATATATAGTTAGAAATATACAAAGATCCCTTGGTAGAAACTTACTGTAATACAAAACTCACTATTTTTACCAGTGGTCATTTAACCCCGGTTTAAACATAGCCCCCAAATTAGTAATCCAGCGGCGCTCCTTATTAGTTAACATCTGGTGTTTTTGACTATCCCCTACATTAGATACTACAACTCTATCCAAACCTATAAATATAAAGTGTGATGTAGGGTGAACTAATTTATGTTTATATGCACTTCTTGCGTTGACATTTAATATCACTAATGTGTAAGCAGATCCTCTGCTTCAACGCACAAGAAGTTTGCCCTACATAAAAAGCACCACACTGGCAAACAGCCATATAAATTACCCAAGTGCTGTTACATGTAATAAGGCTACGTATATCAAATACCTTTTTTGTATTCACCGAAGTGAAAGATGTAGTTTTAGCCATGAATTTGCATTGTCTACATGTACCACAAAAAGTACTTCCCTTAATACCCAGTGTATCAGTGTTGAATTGATGATCTTTTTTGAATTTAGAAAAATGTTGACCTAGGTTCTTACCCCTTTTGTATCCAAAGTGACAAACACTGTCAATATATTTACTGAAAACGATCGATTCCAATATATGCCAATGCTTCATTAATACATTCTTGATAGAAAATGTATTGGTTCCATAGGTTGTAATAAACCTAATATAGGGACCATCACTTCTACGTACCCTGTCTATTAATAGGGAATCCCTATTTATGGAACAAGCTTTATAATTGGCCCTGCTAATGATGTTTCTTTGGTAACCCCTATGCAAAAATCTGGACTCTAATTCCAAAGCATTATTGTGATATCGTTCATCAGATGAACAAATCTTTCTCACTCGTTGAAACTGTGACCCTGGAATGTTAAAGATAGTGTGGGGGGGTGGCAACTATTGGCATATAACAGGGCATTTTTGGAGAAAGGCTTTCTATATAAATCAGTATAGAGAAAACCATCATTCTGCTTGCCCACCAAAACATCCAAAAATTCCACTTCGTGGAGATTAATATTACCTGTAAATGTTAAACCATAAACATTGGAATTAAGATAAAGTATAAATTGATGCCAAAGCTCCCTAGACCCCCCCCACACTACCCAACAATCATCAAGGTATCTTCTCCACATGATTAAATATGGCTTGAACATTAAAGGTATAGTATAAATGTACTGGATTTCAAAAAAACCCATAAATAAATCAGCATAAGTGGGGGCAAAAGTAGCCCCATCGCTGTTCCCTTTACCTATAGATACCATTGTTGATTAAAGGTAAAAGCATTATGTTCAAGCATTAACCCAAGAATATTAATCAAAAATTCTTGTTCTTCACTGGAGAAGATACCTGAATAGTTCATCCAGTATCTAATTGCCTCAATGCCTCCCATGTGTGGTATAGATGTATACAGGGATTGGACATCTAATGTTCCCAAAAATTGATCTCTGTCTACTTGGATATCATCAATTAGTGCCAAAAATTGTTGTGTATCCCTGATACGAGCTCTTACATAGGACAACAATTTCTTCAATTTAAATTCCAAGTATTCAGAGAGCGGTTCTGTCAATGATCCTCTCCCTGCTACTATCGGACGTCCTGGGGGGTTCAAAAGGTTCTTGTGCACCTTAGGCAATATATAAAAATATTGAAGAACTGGATGATCTACCTGTAGTTGACTTAACAATTGTGGTGTAATGAACTGGCATTCACAACTAAGCTTTAAATATTCATCAATAACCTGTTTATGTTGTAAAATGGGATCAGAATCAAGACTTACATAGTATTCAGTATTAGACAGTTGTTTATATGCTTCTGTTAAATAATGCTCTCTGTCCCATATAACTACTGCCCCACCCTTATCTGCCCCAACTATCACTATCTTATTATTATTCTTGAGATTAATTAGGGCTTGATTTTCTTCCCCTGGTCAAATTATACTGTTTTTTTGAAAAAATCTCAGACTCATGTAAATGTAAGTCTTTGATTACCAATTGTTCAAACAGTTTGACTGTACTGTGGTAGGGTGGAGTAGATATATATGTATACACACACACACAGGCACACACACACACACACACACACACACACACACACACACACACACACACACACACACACACACACATATATATATATATATATATATATATATATATATATATATATATATATATATATACGCACGCGCACACACACACACACACACACACACACACATACACATACATGTATATATATATATATATATATATATATATATATATATATATATATATATATATATATATATATGTGTGTGTGTGTTTGTCTGGTCAGCAGGGGAGATAATGGTGTCATTGCTAGATTTGATGTTGATGGAAAGAGGAGGAATTCTACAGTTAGGGGAGAAAAGTATACACATATATATATATATATATATATATATATATATATATATATATATATATATATATATATATATATATATATATAATACACACAAATCACACACACACATATATATAAATATATATATATATATATATATATATATATATATATATACACACACAATACACACACACACACACACACACACACACACACACACACACATATATATATATATATATATATATATATATATATATATATATATATATATATATATATATATACATATATATATATGTGTATATATATATATATATATATATATACATATATATATATATGTATGTATATATCTCTCTCTATATGTATATATATATATATATATATATATACATATATATATATATATATATATATATATATATATATATATATATATATATATATTCCCACATACATATATATCTATATATATATATATAACCC